>NC_134409.1:78256956-78471956 GCF_038048845.1 Mixophyes fleayi
TATCACCCCAGGACAGGGTGAGAAGGTTTGAGTTACTCATTTGACCTTAAAGAAAAAAAGTATTTTATAACAAAACCCACTTTCTCCTTCATTATTCTATTACAAGGTGGGAGGAGGGGGCAGGGCAGTGGTAGTCACTAAAAATGGGGCCATGTGACTACCTTGCAAAGCTGTTCCACCACAGCACCATGTCTGTGCCCAGAAAAGGCTCACTATGTGGGCATAAAAAAGGCTATCATCTTGCAGACCTTATAGGCCAGCCTAATCCATCACATACCCAGCGCAAAATTAACTGTGAGGAGGCTTCCTGGCCCTAATTTGGATCTCTTCAGAGATAGACAAAAAGCTGTCACTCTCTAAATATATTCTGGGAGCCCATAGTACAAAGAAGAATAAATAGACTACCTCCAACAAACTGGGGTTCAGACAGGAGAACCATCTGCTTACTCATGTGGAAACAGACATTGCCTTTGGAAATAAAAAACATGTTGGTCCACAGGACCAACACGTCCTTGGGGATAGAAACAATGAATGATGAAACAAGTGACATTAAAAACTCCAACACATAGAATAAAACCAGGAAAAAGAAAATGGAAAGCCGCTTCACAGCAATCAGAAAAATCAGTTAAAAAGGACTGGGTTAAGGTCCCATTAAGCCAAGGTGGCAGAATGGCAGACAGATAGAAGCCACTCCCGAAGGAGGCTAGTACTCCAGGGAAAGAAAAATAAAAACCAGCAGCACCGAAATCTGACCTCCGGAGAGCCATGACCCTCTACCCAGATAACATTGGGAAGGAGAAAAAAAAAAAAAGTGGGAGAGGCAGTTGAATATTCTAAGGAAAATTGAGAGCCTCACAACACTAAAAAAGCATCCCTCAATCACACCCTAGAAGGAACACTTGGCATGAAATTCTCTATCCATCTATCTGAACGAGATATCTCAGATCCTCAGAACCAGGGCCTCAAGAGTTGGGACTAGGCCACTGCAGTTCTGATGGCGAAATTGGTTCTAGGAGAGAAGATCCGAGAGAAGAGGAGGTTTGGAAAAGATTCAGGTACCAACTGTCCATGCCCATAGCAGTGGGATCTTTGGTGGATGGACTAGTTCTAAAAATTGTCTAAGCAAATATCCCACTTCCAGATTTGATATAATTTAGAGGAAACCCAGACCATGTCTAAACATTCTCCAAAAAAAACAAAGCAAAATGGCACTATTTAGCATAACATCTGATTCTTGTAAGAGTAAAGATCCTCTATTGTGGCTAAAAGTTTGGTCTGTTTCACATAGCTTCCCCACTTCCAGTAAGAGATGTAGGATAACCAGTATGAATCCAGGTCTAGGGCTACCTTTGCTTTAGTTCTTTTGGCTGACCTCTGCTGTAGGATAGTTATCAACTATGAGATCTGTGCCACCATGATTTCCAAGGATCTGGTCCATTCCAGATCCTTGGTAGGGGCTAAAGCTGTCATCTACTTGGTTAACCTGTGAGGGGGAAGAGGAACACACAGTGGCTAGATACTTAAAAGGAGTTCTGCAAATATTGGAACACTCGTGGTTAACATGTCTGGCACAGGGTGGGGTGTGGCCAAGCCTGCAACAAGACAGCTGAGGCAAGCGATACATGTTAGACCAGAAAACACAATGGTCTCACACGACATATGACCAGGGTAACTTTAGATGCACAGAGATTTGACCTAGGCAAAAGAGTGTCCCTTGTCAGACATTATGCAATATAAGTGGCAAACGGGAGTGAAGTAGGAAAAGCTTGCATCAAGATTGCTAGTGGAGGTGAAACACCTGGTCTCTCACTGACCATGCTTTTGAGGGGGGGATGCAAAGAGAAAACTAAACCTTTTAAAAGAAATAACGAGACATGCCCTAATCTTCTTGCAAATACCACCTGAACACAGAGTGCAGCCACTTTGACTGGAGGTCAGGGATAGGTAGGTAGAGGACGGTCCTCGGTTAGACAAGTGCCCTGCCTGTGGGTGGTGCTTAACAGAGTCTGAATTCCACTTGGATGATGGCAAAAGTTCATTGAAACATTTTAGCATTTTATTTTAATATACACAAAAAAACACGCAAAACTTAAAGCACTTCTAGTAGATGAAAAGCAACATCACAATTGTCTACAATCTGCTAATTACAATACCAATACAAAGCACTTGTCAGAGCTTTGATTTAAAATTGGGGCTGCTACAAACATTTACATTGGCTGTTGATTGAAGCTTTCAGATAAAACACCAGGAAATTAGTACATATAAATAAGCTTAGAGTTTACAGCAGCTATTTGCATGGAGTGCTACTTGTTAAGCTGGGTACACATTACAGAAATTTTGCCCAACTTTTTATGCCAAGCAATTTTACATGCGACCGATGGTCCGATCGCTCGGTCCATGGACTGCATACACACTAGCCTTGTTTAGGACGATAAAGGGACGAGCGGATGTCCCTTTAGCGACTTTTTACAGCCATGTTGTCGTTAGCAATGACAAATTTCGTACTCACTGTTGTGGATTGGTCGGAAGTTTATACACACTACACAGCGGAAACGAGATTATAACAAAAATATTAAACGGTACGACCAACCAAATGAGGCAATAATCGTCCATTTGGGCAGACTTTCGACCATCGTGTCACTGTACACACTGACCCGACTTTTGAATGAGCGGTCGTATGCCGGCTGTTTGAGCCGATTATTGGCCGAAAACAGTGTAGTGTGTACCCAGCTTTACAAAGTGTTTGGACCGTTTTAAAATGACGTAATAAAACAGGCAGCGGAGTTATAGTGTAAGGCTGGGTACACACTTCAGGTATTTCACCTGAATATCAGGCCAATCACACGATAAACAATCGCTCACCAGATATCGCATTAGTATGTAAGCGCCAACAATGAACGATTATCACTCCAAAGCATATCGTATGATTCCATAAACAGACTAAAAATTTTGTTCAATAATGGAACAATGTTGCTTCAATTTTGCAGTGTGTATGCACTCACGACCAACAGTGTAGGCAGATCTCCATAGAGTCACGATCATGTCAGCCGATGGTTATGACAGATGAAGAGCACAGATGTGAAGGTAAATCTTGTAAAACGTGTATTGTGTGTACACATGAATAAGCATGCTGATCGGGACTTTGTCGTTTGTAAAATCATTATGGATATTTCATTGTGAGAAATTTCCTGTAGTGTATACCCAGATGTCAAGTTGAATACACTCAGCTAGCAAGAATGAGTGTAAATAAACTATTATTGTTACAGGTCTAGTGTTAAAGCAAGCATTGCACTATAGGACCATGAATGCCCATTAATAAACATTGTGCAAAATAGCTCTCATTTGTCAAAATGCATTTTAACTTGCATGTTCTGATGTTTCAATAAAGTTAAGAGACCAGAAAATATAAAGCCCTTCTTGGTTACATGCCTTAACAACTAAATTCAAGTTTCTCCCTGGGTAAACTTAGGACATAGCAGCCAAAGAAAGCAATATTTACTACATTACAAGATTCATGCAAATTTATCAAGATTACTTCCAAAAAGCCCAAGACAAACACTTACCGGGATTCCTAATAATTGTGGATCTACAGGTTGACGGAATGGAAGGGATTCTGGATCTTGGCGGTATAATGCCTCCAGCGTAGGCATGAGGGATTGGCGTAGCTCTTCAGGTTTGAAAACTTTAGTATGGGCAGAAGAAAAAAAATAAATATATTTTTATGATCTATGCAAAACATCTCACTTTTTGTTGTAATAAAAAATGATTTCCAAAGTTATATTGTGTAAGCACTAAATTTCAACACACATAATAAATGAAAGCATAACAAAACTTGTCAAAATTGTTTAAATAAAATAAAGCTTGTGTTATTCTCATGTGCTAGAATGATTTTGTTGTAAACAATTACAATATAGTGGTTTGCTTTTCCTACATAATTTATTGAGGCAAACTGCTTACTTTTCTTTTTAGACTGTCCAGCAGGGGAAGATTGTGCAGCAGGTGTGCCTGGTTTCTCATCCTCCTCTTTTACTTCAGATTTTATATCTTTCTTTTCTTCTGGCTCCATTGGGTCAGGTTTGCAGTTTTCAGTAGCAACTTCGGATTTCACCTGGTTTGAAGAAATTAGTATCCTCTGTGAAATGCTATGCAGGTCACAATAGTTGGCCCCAAGTCTCCATTCATTACCATGCATCAGTTTCACAGCATTGGGCACCTCGCTTATGGCAGCACTTAATTTGCTTGTGATGTTACTTTAATATATACTATTTTTACTTTAATAAATAATTCTGCAGCTATGAAAATATTAGCCAATGTATTGCACCTGTTTGACCCTCTTTGGTACAGGTCTCTGAAGCAACATTACTTCAACACCTGTTTAACTACCATGTCTCTAATTAGCCACTTACCGACTAAATGTTATAAGATATATTTATGTAGTTAATGACTTGGATTAATTCTTGGCTTATACGTCAGTTTCAAGTGACTTATTGCTATTCTCTAAATCCATTGGGAGACATTAGAACAAATGGCATGAAAATCAGCCGAGCCAAATCCAGACGGTGAAATTATCCTTGGTCTAACAGATCCCATAGAGGTAGGGACCATGACGGGCCTGCTGCCATTTTGAGCACATCCATGTACCATAATCTTCTGAGGGAAATCTGGGCCCACAAAAATCACCCTATTTACATTTTTTAGATCCAATGGAAGCACTGCAACAGATAAGCAAGTTGTCATTTACAATGAACAGACATGTCATCTACTAGAAACGCCTTTGGATGTCTTGTCCTCCAGCAGCAACAGTCCACCTTGTGGTTCAACCAAGATGCCACGATGTTCCGGAACATTGAGTAGGGAGATTTTACTCCTCTCGAGACTATAGACGGCACTGAAAAGCAACAGCCCCCTCCAGCCCTGAAGACTGGCATCCGTAGTAATGACTGCCCAATTCCCAAATGGTAAAGGAACGACCTCTGTTGAGATTGTAGACCATGAGCCACCAGAGAAGAGACAGGCGCAAACTTGGAGACAAGAAGATGATCTTACTGGACAAACAATGGTGTAACATGGTCCATAATGGTAAAAGTTTGATCTGGAAATTTCTTGAATGGAATTGAGCAAATTTTACAGCTTAAAAAGTAGAACCAAAAGTAGAAACAAACAGACATTTATTTGAGAGTCAAAGACTATTAGTCTCTGCAATAAGAAACTTGTCTCCCAGCAAGAATACTCTCAGCAGTCAAACAGGAACCCTTAAAAAGTTAATTCATTGGGTGGGTAACTAGGCTAGATTTCTGATAACTGATGATCCACCCATGGGACTAAGGTCGGAATTGCATTCTGCAAATGAACGCTGAACATAGGGAGTCTGTCCCAGTCTGACCGTTCGATACTTTAGGGTGACAGAACAAGTAAAAGAAGTCTCCCCACCAGAACCAGCTCTGGAACAACTCCTTTTGCCCGATAGAAAAACGATGAATTAAGCGAAACATGTATAGTACACAAACAGAAAGTGTGAAACTACCAAACAGACAAGACCCCACAGGATAATATAGATGTTCTCTCAATTACTTCCCTGGCTAGGAGATCTAAAGAGTAGCAGCCTCTGTGGGTTTAGAGTTAGCTTTAGTTGGTTTTCCACATCAGACGAAAGCCCAATAAGGAGAAAACTCAAACATGAGTGATAATCTCTGCCCTTTATCAAGCCTTCTTATCAAGGTAAGAAAGCTAAGCTCACAAGCTTAGTCTATGGGATAACAAGAGATGTGTTTACATGTCAAAAATATAAATATCTAATCTTAGAAAGCTATATATTTTTAAATGAATGGATTAGTGACACTAAGTGCAGTAATTGCAGTACACCCCCTGACAGTGTATGCAGTGAAATTCCACAAGACTAATCCCAGTGACTACCATTCTATATCAAACAGGTGGTAATATCTACATTCTAGTATTGTGAAGGTACAGGAAAAGGCAAGTGAACAAGCTTTAGTGATAGCGACTTGTCACCGCTTTCCAAGAGAAATGGCTGCCTCCCAAAAGGACATGGCAGTATAGGCTTACTTACAATTATGTCACCACTCTCAGCCTCAAACACAGCCTCTGTAACCACTACAGATGTTCTCTCCTTATAAGAAATTTGTCCAGCAGGTTTCAACAAAGATCTGCGCACTGCCAAGTAGATGCAAACAAACTGTTCAGGAGTCCCGCACCGACACTGCAAGGGAGCCTCCACATCACCCTACGGGAGATATGGAGGCTCCCTTGCAGTGAGGGGAATGGCTGTTAAATGTCCTGGGATGAGACTCACCCCAGCGCAAGGACCCAGAGTTAAGGAAGCCAACAGAAGGCGTCCCTGCTATGTAAAATTAAAAGTAGAAATAAAACCAGGGCAAAGGGCCCAAAATAAAAAGGTCTCATTGCAAAAGCGCTTAACTAAAAGTTAAGATGGCTTCAATGGGAAGAGCTATCATTTAGCAAGTTTAAGATTTAAGGTGCACTGGCTCTAATACCACCTACTATACCCCTTTGTTACAGTGGTAAAGAGAAATATGATGCGCATCTCCTATGCCACCCATTTAATAAAATCCTTTAGGTACAAGTCATTAAAATGGGATTTTTATACTTACGTAAAATCCGTTTCTCTTAATCCATTGGGGGACACCGAGACCTTGGGGTATAGAGTAGGGACAGGCGAACACTGGCACTTTAACTTTAGTTAAACAAAGCTCTGGCTACACCCCCTCTATACCCCACCTCCTGCTAGAGGCCAGTCTTTAACCAAGCCCGCAGAAAGGGAGATAGAGAGAAACCAAAGAAAAAAAAAAGAATAAACTTAACACATCACTGTCTTAACAACCAGACCTGTCAAACAGAAGGAGAAACCAGAGCACTATGGGTGGGTGCTCGGTGTCCCCCAATGGATTAAGAGAAACGGGTTTTACGTAAGTATAAAAATCCCATTTTCCCTGACATCCTTGGGGGACACCGGGACCTTGGGGACATCCCAAAGCTGTCTCACGGGAGGGAACGCTCAGAAGAAACGGCCCGAAGCACCTTTCTCCCAAAACTTGCATCCCTAGAGGCAAACACATTAAATCTGTAAAACTTTGTGAAAGTGTGTACAGAAGACCACGTGGCCGCTTTACACAATTGTTCATTGGAGGAACCATGGCGGGCCGCCCAGGAAGAACTTACAGATCTTATAGAATGCGCCCGTAGATTATCTGGGACAGGCTCCCCAGCCCCATTGTAAGCCTGACGGATAACAGCCGTAATCCACCTAGCAATGGTCACTTTAGAAGCTGGCCAGACTCTTTTGTGAGCATCATAAAAAATGAAAAGATCCTCAGTTTTGCGTAATTTCTGAGATCTTTTAACATAAATTCGCAAGGCACGTACAACATCAAGATAACAAATAGACTCATCATTATCAGAAGATGAGGAATCAGATAGAGCCGGAATAACAATGTCCTGATTCAAATGAAACTTAGATACAACTTTAGGAAGGAAAGAGGGCTTGGTTCGAAGAACTGCCATATCCTCATGAAAAACTAGCAGAGGAGGCTTGCAAGACAAAGCAGCAAGCTCTGAAACTCTGCGTGCCGAAGAAAGGGCCAAAAGAAAAAACGTTTTTAACGTTAGAAATTTGAAATCCACCGTATTCAAGGGCTCAAACGGTGGATGCTGTAAAGCTCTCAACACCAAATTCAAATCCCATGGTGGAACCGGAGGAATATAAGGAGGTTGAACATGGAGAACACATCAGGTATGACAGCAAGTTTTCTTTGAAAGAAGATCGAAAGAGCCGACACCTGACCCTTAAGAGAACTAGGACGCAAACCTGCATCCAAGCCAGCCTGCAAGAACCTCAGTAACCTGGCCAGACGAAATGAAGACATAGGCTATCCCTTCTTTTCACACCAACTAATATATGTCCTCCAGACACAATGATATCATTTTGCCGAAGCCGGTTTTCGAGCACAAGGTCTGCACCACCCAATCCGAAAAACCCTTAGCTCTTAGGATCCTGGCCTCAACAGCCACGCCGTTAAAGCCAAACGTTGCAAACTTTGATGACAAAAGGTACCCTTGGTTAGCAGGTCTGGGCGTATTGGCAACCGCCACGACCTCCTGCCATGAAGAGTATGTCAGTGTACCAGGCCCTGCGCGGCCAATCCGGCGCCACTAGAAGCACTGGAACACCCTCCTCTCCACCTTTTTCAGTACTTGTGGAAGCATAGCTATCGGAGGAAAAAGGTACACTACGCGGTACCTTCAAGGGACGGACATAGCGTCTACCGCGACTGCCCAGGGATCTCAAGCACGGGAACAGTAGCGGGAAACCCTGTGATTCAACTGAGATGCCATCATGTCGACATCCGGTTAACCCCATTTCACCACTAACTGTTGAAACACCTCCGGATGGAGAGACCATTCTCCTGGATGCAGAGTCTGCCTGCTTAGGAAGTCTGCTTCCCAATTTTCTATTCCGGGAATGAAGATGGCCACGAGTGCAGAAACGCAAGCTTTGGCCCACAGAACTATCCTGCGAGTCTCCCTCATGGCCAAGGGACTCCTGGTGCCGCCCTGATGGTTGAAATATGCCACTGCTGTGACATTGTCCGATTGAATCTCTACTGGCTTTCCCTGCAGAAAGTGTTGCGCACTTCTTAGAGCATGAAACACTGCGCGCAGTTCTATGACATTTATTGGAAGTTTGGATTCCTTCGTAGTCCAAAGCCCCTGAAACCGAGCCTGAAGACAGACAGCCCCCTAACCCCGAAGGCTAGCATCTGTTATCAGAATCCAATTCCAAATTGAGAACAAGCATCCCCTGGTGAGATTCTGCCTGTGTAGCCACCAGATCAGCGACTGACGCGTCTGCGGAGACAGGCGAAAAACCTGACTCACCAGATTCCAATGGGATTTGTTCCATTGCAACAGGAGATCCAATTGAAACTGTTGTGCATGGAACTGAGCAAAGTGGAACGCTTCGAATGACGATACCATCTTGCCCAGAAGTCTCATTGCAAAATGAATGGAAGGTCTCCATGCCACCAACAGGGATTCCACCATCCTCTGCAAGGCTAGGATCTTGTCCTGAAGAAAGAATACCCGCCTCAGACGGGTATCGAATAAGAACCAGAAACACAATCCGCTGGGATGGGATCAACTTGGATTTTTTGAAGTTGATAATTTAACCGTGCGACTCCAGGGTCTGGGAGAAAAATGCCCTTTCCACCTGTAGCTTGACTGATAATGGAGTCAAGCTGAGGTCCAAACAAAAGACCCCCAGAAAACGGTATGGTCTCAAGAACCTTTTCAGACTCCCCATCAGCCTTCCAGGACTTAAAGCAGAGAACACGACAAGCTGAAACTGCAGAGGCAGAAATACGTGCACCAATCAGTCCCGCGTATGTAGCTGCCTCTCGTAAATATTCGCCCTCTGAATTTGCTCCACTAATAGAAGCAGTTCAGAGGAAGGCCTGCCTGCCAACAAACCCTGAAAACATTGTTTTGACCAGCGTTCTACTGCTTTGTTAACCCACACAGATGCCAAAGCAGGCCTGAAAGAGGCACATGCTGCAATGAAAATGAATTAAAGGACTGCCTTAACCTAATGGTCTGTACCATCCTTAAGAGTGGCAATGTTCGGAAAAGGAATAGTAGTTAACTTGGCTAACAGTGTAACTGCAGCATCCACACGTGGAAGCGTTTACCATTTAGCAAAAACTTCAGTAGGAAAAGGATAAACCGACTGCAGTCACTGAAATACTTGGAACTTGCTATCTGGGGAAGTCCAAGGCTCTGACAACAAATCTTCCAGTAGGGAAGAAGCCAGGATAAAGAAAGAAATATTTATTTATTTTTTTCCCGTGCAAAAAGAGGAGCTTGTGCAACATGAGGAACCTCCTTACTTAGGAAAGTAAAGTACCCGACACACAGCTTGTATTAATTCCTCCACACTCTGGCGAACCGAATGAATCTCCTCCACAACCGAAGGAGCATCCATGTCAGAATTCACCGCTAAATTACCTTCATTCTGGAAACTACAGTCAAAATCTGGCTTATTTTCCTGAAGTTGTGGCGCCATCCTCCTACGCTTATGTGAGGAAGACGGTGCCGCAGATTGTAATATCCTCTCTAAGAGGAAGAAACCTAAACCATACCCTGTACAGAGGATGCAATTCCCTGTACCCAAGCAGGCTGTACAGACTCCGCCAGGGAAAAACAGTCAAACCTTGACTTAGCGAACTAGAACCCATGTCCGTTGCTACAGTGCAAGCAGAATCAGAAGATGGGGCGACCACAGCCTGTGACAGCACCAACTGAGCAAGTTTGGCCACTGTATTGGAGAGAGACCAACCCAGGCATGTGTTGCCGTATGTAAAGCAGCAGCTGCTGTATTACACGTTATGCTCTTTGAAAGCCGGCACACTGCGCAAATTTCCTCCGCGCCTGACTGACCTGATGGTAGCTTTACGTGACAGACAGCCCAGGTGAATCTCAACATTGATGTAACACCAACTTTACCACACATGGTTTTTCCCTTTCTGACATGTTAACAGATGGGACAAAACACAAACAAAAAACAGTGGAATAAACAGTGTAACAAAACAATTTAAATAACAAGCAGCCCACAATACTGAACAGAAAGTGAGCCTGCAATACAGCCAATAAAAGCCCCAGAGTAAAAATAAACTTTTGAAAATAACAATCCCCAAACCTTTCTATCAGGACTCGGGAAAAGGGGAGCTATAACATGGCTGTTTATTCTGGTGTCTGCACACATAAAGAGTAATAGATTCCCCCAGGGACCAGCACTGAATTGGTAACAATCAACAACCCAGTGCCTAGCAAGGCTTCACTATCTTAGTGACCCTTGCCTGACCCTGTCTCCTGAGCTAAAAATAGAATGTCTTTTTTTTTCCATAGAATGACTTGCTTCTAGTAAAAAGCAGCCTGCTCAGGGACAAACTGCAATTTTCTTTCCCTCTCTCTCAGCATTGTGCTGGGAGAGGGTTCACTTACCTTCTGCCACCCCTCCTCACGCAGTGTCTGCAGTCTGTCAGATCAGGACGGACGGACAAAGCCCGAGTCGAATGTGCCCGGCTCCTAGGAGGGTAGGAAAACGATGGGAGAGGGAGGCTGGCAACAGAGGCACCTCTCACAGCACCACCGATTTCCCCCCCCCCCCTCCATACAGCGCTTGTCGCACGCTGCCTACTGCAGATTCCTGCCATAAAATAATAAAAGTAACAGAAGAGACACAGCCTTTTCGCCGGGCACTTACACTAGACTGGCCTCTAGCAGGAGGTGGGGTATAGAGGGGGTGTAGCCAGAGCTTTGTTTAACTAAAGTTAAAGTGCCAGTGTTCGCCTGTCCCTACTCTATACCCTACTCTATACCCCAAGGTCCCGGTGTCCAAGGATGTCAGAAAAGCGCTAAACCTTACCTACTTTTGTTCAAGCTATGTAGAAGCTTGAATTGTGGTTCTCTCCTTGGTGTACCTTGTGGTGACTTGGGTCATGCTATATTGTCAACTTATCAAACCTGCGTCCAAACCAACTACCTGAACAGTTGTATTTTGTGCGGGTTATCAATACTGATTAAGAATCACAGAAAGCTATGGGGAGACGCAAAACAATGCCAAGTACATATTGAGCTCTGAAAGCTTACATAGTAACTTTTAGAAGGCAGGCAAAATCCTACAAAAATGTTTATTTAAAATTTCTTATTTTTTACTGTGCCTAAATAGGAACAGTATTATAGGATGTCCTCGTATAACTCAGTCTTCCCTTTGCAAAATCTGCCGGCGTGTGTTGCGCAGCTAGAGGGGATTGGGAACAGTAGTGCTGTTACCACAAACCCATCAAGACTTACCCCGACAAGGACTTGCTGAACCTCTAAACCCTGTTTAACAAATGCAACTAATGAACATGCCAGGACACGTAAAGGACATCACTGTCAAGGGCAACAATAGTGTTTCTGGTGTTAAAGAGGTAATGCCACCTGTCCAATGTGTTTTAGTAACATTTGTACATTGGACAGGCGCCTCCTTGCATTACCCCTTTAACACCAGAAATACCATTGTCGCCCTTGAAAGCAACGTCATTTAGGTGTCCCAGCATGTTCATTAGTCACATTTGTTACATTTCTGCTTTTTAAACTGTCGGATTTTGCGCTCTGTCAGGGATGAGAGGTTCAGCAAATCCATATGGGTGTTAACTGTTGTCGGATTTGTGGCAGTTGCTCTAATGACTTCCACTGGCTAGATGATATATATTTCAGCACTGATACACATTCCCAATAAGAAAGTCACCTCATCGGAGTTAGTGCCCTCCCTCCGTGTACAGGACAACGAAAAAAGGGGGACAACAATTGAAGAGGGTTGCTGAAAAACCCCTCTAATCAGTACATCTTATGACTATGGTTGCCATGCTAATTGCATGGCACTTGGCAAACTGTAAATAAATAGCAGCTTGAAGGAGAAAAAAAAAAAAAAAGAGCGAAAGCATGTATCCCCTTACAATAAACGAGAGATGTTATTAAAACAAAACGCCACACCATTCTTCATGGAAATGCAATTTTAAGGGGCTAGATTACACAGGGTACTGTGTTTTGTGCAGGTACAACCCCATGCATATTGACCTAGATTACACTTTCACAAAACCATAAAACTTCAATTACTGTTACCGTTTTGCATTTAGGCTTGATTTTAAATTTTGTAGTGTGCGAGTTGAAAAATTTGCAATCTTTATTCACCAACAAAACTCTAAAATATCCCATAGTATGTTTATTTGGTGTTAGCACTGTACAACAAAACATTCAAAACGTAAACTTGATGTCCTTCGTATAGCAAAACTTTACCTCCTGCTTCTCCTCTACATGTTCAACTATAGACTCTGACTCCATTTCTTCATCTTCCCGTTTGACCTCAGTTTTGACATCTTTTATAGATTGCTCAGGGGCAGGATGCTGTGAGCTCACATCAGGACTGTTAGTTGATGGCGGATTGGATATTGGACCTTCCATAACAGCCGTGGACTGCGAGAGCTGTTAAACAACAGAAACCAAGTGGTAAATTCTAATAAAGTAGCCAAGGTGAAAAATTAGAGTGTGCTTATATTTGACCTACACTGATACGGCAACCGATTAAAAGGCGTTATAGAGCAGACGTGCAGTCTTATGATTTTTTTATTTTTTATTAAAAAGGAGGCCGATCCAAAAAGTTGTGGATGCGAGACTTATCCTTTAAGCACAACTTAGTGGGGGTTACTTAAAAGCTCCACCTCTACTGCTAGCTTAAACCCTTCATGTAGTCATAATGCAGGAGGGGGGGAAAAAAAACCTATATAAAACAAAAAAACAAAAACGGTCCAACCAGATGATTTGTTCAATAACCAAAACCCAACATAGGACACTGGCATTGGATAAAATAATTCAATGCCAAGTGTAACATAGTTGATGAGGTTGAAAAAAAAAAAAAGGACACCAGTCCATCAAGTTTACCCTATTTTGGATCTCCAACGATCCTGCACTTATATTTGAAATTGATCCAGAGTAAGCAACCACCAATCTGTTTCAATTGTGAAAATCCCCCCAGACCCAATATTGCAGCCCTATTTTTACCCTATATCCACAACTATCCTTCATTTTAATTAACGATCGGATCCCTGGATACACTTTTCCCGCAAAAAATTTGTCAAACCCTTTCTTAAACATATCTATTGAATCTGTCATCACAACTTTCCCTGGCAGTGAATTCCATATCTTGACTGCCCTTACTGTAAAGAACCCCTTGCTTTGCTGGTTGTGAAATTTCCTCTCCTCTAACCTTATTGGGTGACTACGTGTCCTGTGTATAGTCCTTGGGGTCAAAAGATCCCATGAAAGTTCTTTGTATTGACCATGCATGTATTTCAACATAGTAATCATATATCCTCTTAGGCGCCTCTTTTCTAAAGTGAACATGCCTAAAACTGGCTAATCTTTCCTCGTAACTTAATGACTCCATCTTTATCGCCCTTCTCTGAGCCCTTTCTAATTCCAAATTATCTTTTTTTTTTTTTTTTTAGACTGGTGCCCAGAACTGTACTGTATATTCAAGATGAGGTCCTACCAACGATTTATACAGGAGCAAAATTACACTCTCGCCTTGCTCCTTTTTATGCATGCCAATACTTTTATTTGCCCTTGCAGCTGCTGCTTGACATTGAGCACTATTGCTAAGTCTACTGTCTACGAGCATTCAAATCCTTTTCCATTATAGATGCTCCTAAATTAATTCCATTTAATTTATAGATTGCGTTCTTGTTTTTGATCCCTAAATGCATAACCTTACATTTATCTATGTTAAACCTCATATTCCATTTGGCCGCCCAATCCTCCAGTTTATTTAAGTCCCTCTGTAGAGAAGCTTCATCTTGCTCTGATTTTATTACCTTAGAGTTTAGGGTCATCTGCAAAAATAGAAGCTTTACTCTCTAAACCATCACCAAGGTCATTAATATATGAAAAAGGATTGGCCCCAGCATGGAACCTTGAGGTACTCCACTTAAAACTTTTGACCAATTAGAAAATGATTCATCACAACTCTGTTCCCTATTCTCTAACCAGTTTTCAATCCAAGTACAAATGTTTCCTAGAGTCAGTTCCCTTATTTTTTAAACCAGCATCTTGAGTGGCACTGTATCAAAGGCAAAGTGTAAAAAAAGTTTATTCTTCAGACTTTTTGACTTCCAAAAACAAATAAAATTTTGGGAGGAAATGCAATGGACCTAAAAAAGCCCATGTCTTTAGTAATATCTACAAATCACTAATATTTACAATATTACAAGTAATATTTACAAATCACTAAGCTTTCAGATTATGCAGCAATAAAATCACTGTTTAAGACTGCCTCATGTCTCACTTTCACTCTGTTAGCACTCAGAAAGTACACTAAATTCAAAGCTTGTCCAATATAGTCTAAACTTAGAAATTTCTGTATAAGAGGATTTATGTACTTACGTTAAATCCGTTTCTCCGATTCCGTCTGGGGGACACTGCTTACCTTGGGTTGTGGAGGGAGCTTGGGGAGTTGGCAACTAACTAGTTAACTTTAGTACTGCCGACAGACCCCTCCCCTCTACAATCCCCCTGCCCCCTCTTGTTCAGTTAATTAAAAAGCCCAAGGAGGAAAGGCCAGTCAAACAAGAGCACACAGAAGAAAAGCAGAAGTGAGGGATCGCAGTGTCCCCCAGACAGAATCAGAGAAACGGATTTAACGTAAGTACATAAATCCTCTTTTCTCTTTCATCCAGTCTGGGGGACACTGCTTACCATGGGGACGTTCTAAAGCAGCCCCCTAAGGGTGGGACTGCTCTGAAAATCCCGCTCGCAAAGCACTACGAGCGAAATTTGCATCAGCTGATGCAAATAAATGAAACTGGTAAAATTTTGTAAATGTATGGACAGAAGACCAGATGGCTGCCCTGCAAAGCTGGTCTGCAGAAGCCCCATTTTTTGCTGCCCACGACGCCCCTACCGATCTGGTGGAGTGGGCGGCAAGTCTCTCCGGCATAGGACGGCTAGCCTTTATGTAAGCCTGTTTAATGGTTGCCGTAATCCATCTTGCAATGGACTGTTTTGAGGCTGGCCAGCCTCTCTTATTGGCATCATAAAGAACAAATAGAGAATCGGTACGTCTAATCTGAAGTTCTTTTGACATAAATGCGGAGAGCCCTAACCACATCTAACTTTTCCATAGATTGTTGATCCGAATGGGAAGTGGATGAAAAGACCGGAACTACAATTTCTTGGTTCAGATAAAAAGCCGAAACTACTTTTGGAACAAAGGAAGGAAGGGCTCTTAACACCGCTCTGTCCTCGTGGAAAACCAGATATGGTTCTCGGCAAGACAGAGCTCCTAATTCCGAAACCCTACGCGCAGATGCGATAGCCAAAAGAAAGAGGACCTTCCAGGTCAACCACTTCAAATCTGCCACAAGTAATGGCTCAAAAGGAGGCCCTTTAAGCATATCCAGCACCAGGTTAAGATCCCATGGTGCTGTAGGCAGAACATAGGGAGGCTGAATATGCAAGTCTCCCTGAAGGAAAGTCCTAATATCTGGTACCTCCGCTAGTTTCAGATGAAAAAACACTGAAAGAGTCGATACCTGAACTTTTAGGGAACCTAACCGAAGCCCTGCCTCCAGTCCATCCTGAAGGAAAGCCAACAAGCGAGGGAGACGAAAGTAGGAGTGTGACATTTCCTATTTTCGCACCATCTGATATAGGCTCGCCAAATCCGATGATAGATGCGAGCTGAAACGGGCTTTCTGGCTCGCATTAAAGTGTCAACTACTCTGGGGGAAAAACCTCTAGCCCTCCAGAGGCTGGCTTCAACAGCCATGCCGTTAAACTGAGCTAAGGTAAATTCTGGTGACGGAAGGGACCTTGCAGAAGCGGGTCGTCTCGTGACGGAAGAGGAATTCCCTGTCCTTCCGCCATAGAGATTATGTCCGCGTACCAGACTCGGCGCGGCCATGAGGGAGCTATCAGAATTACTGGCAGACCACCTTGCCTTACTCGTCTGAGCACGCGAGGAAACATGGGAATGGGCGGAAATAGGTATCCCAACCTGAACTCCCATGACATCGTCATTACGTCCACTGCCACCGCTAAGGGGTCTCTTGCCCTTGCGCAGAACCTGTGAACCCTATTGTTGTGTCTGGAGGCCATGAGATCTATGTCCGGAAGAGCCCACCTCTGAACCAGAGACTGGAAAACTTTCGGATGGAGTGACCACTCTCCCGGCATCATTTGGTTTCGACTTAAGTAGTGGGCCTCCCAATTTCTTATTCCTGGAATGTAAACTGCGGATATTGCAGGGACATATTGTTCTGTCCAAACCAAAATTTGAGCAGCAATGTTAATTGCAGCTGCACTCCTGGTTCCTCCCTGCCTGTTGACATATGCCACAGCCGTGGCATTGTCGGACTGAACTCTGACAGGGTGGCTCTGGAGGAGGGACTGGGCCCGCCGGAGGGCTAAAAGAATAGCCTTCAACTCCAGCACATTTATAGATAAGGCTGCTTCCTGAACCGACCAAAGTCCATGGAGTCGGAGGCGCAGGATTACCGCCCCCCAACCTTTCAGGCTGGCGTCCGTCGTGGCTATGATCCATGAGCATGGAGCGAAGGACCTGCCCACCCTCAAGTGATCCAGAACTAGCCACCACTGGAGCGATTCTATCGTCCTCGGAGATAGAGATATTTTCTGGAGATGCAAGCGTAGGTGGGATCCTGACCATTTCGTCAATAGATCCCACTGAAAACATCGGGAATGAGCTCGACCGAATGGAATGGTCTCGAAGGAGGCCACCATCTTTCCCAGCAGCCGCATGCACAAGTGCATTAAGGGGCTGGGAGAAGACAAGACCTGAGTTGTTACACTCTGAATAGAACTGATCTTCTCGACGGGCAGGAATACCTTTTGCTGACTGGTGTCCATAATGAGCCCTAAGAAAACCATGCGTTGACACGGAACCATCGGAGATTTCTTTAATTTTATTAGCCATCCATGGCCCTCGAGAACTGCCAAGGAGAGGGATAAGTGATGACGTAAGCCAGTCTCTATGGACGCCAAAAACTGATCCTTCTCTAAGCCATTTATCACTGACCTCAGGGACTCCATCCGAAACTTGTCCAAGTGCACATTGAGGCCCTTTAAGTTTAAGATGGGCCGAAAGGAGCCGTCCGGCTTCTTGACTAGAAACAGGTTTGAATAGAAGCCCTGTCCTTTCTGGTAGTTTCGGACCCTGCAGATAACTCTTTGAGAAAGAAGAGAGACGACACAATCTTGTATTGCCTGGCGTCTTGATGGATCTCGGGGTAACGGAGTTAAGAAACTATGTGGAGCCGTGCCCAGCAGGTCTATCCTGTACCCCTCTGATATAATGCCCCGAATCCAAGGATCTTGAGAGGACGCTGCCCATTGTTCTTGAAACAAAGACAGACGTCCCCCCACTGGCGCCCCTTCTAAAAGAACAGAGTGGTCGTCAGGACGCAAGCTTCTCCTGGGTCTTGGAGGCATGACGCCTACCTGCAAACGAGGATCTCCCCCTGGCAGAGAAGCCTCCAGAATTGGGCTGCCTGCCTCTAAAGGAAGGGAATACCGGCAAGCAAGTGCTTTTGCCCCCCGTTGCCTGTGAGATCAGGGTATCCAATTCTGGGCCGAACAAACCTGCTGCAGAAAAAGGAATGGTTTCCACGGACTTATTTGATTCCGCATCTCCTTCCCAGGATTTCAGCCATAACGTCCTTCTTGCAGAAATAGATGCAGCCTGAATAGAAGATGAAACGGCCGCTGTGTTCTGGGCCGCCTCATAAAAGGTACCCCGATGCCTCCTTTAAATGCAAAGCCAGGGGAAGTCAGAGTCCTGTAAGGCCTCTGCTAACTGGTCTGCCCATGTTTCCATGGCTCTAGCCACCCAAGCTGAAGCAAATGTGGGTCTAAAGGAAGAACCCGCAGCTGCAAATATAGATTTCAGCTGGGATTCTACCCTACGATCATTGACATCCTGCAGAGATGCTGAACCCGGGGTTGGGAGTAAAGTGTGTTTGGCCAATCGGGCTATTGGAATATCGACCTTTGGAATAGTTTCCCAGCGGGCCACATCTTCCTCCTGTAACGGATACAGGGAGGAGAATCTTTTGGGGACAGAGAACCTTTTATCAGGCTGTTTCCAGGCTCCTTCAGCAATATCCTTAAGCTCTACTGAAGGTGGAAAACGGCTAGCCTTTCTTTTGGCCTTCTTAAAGAGACTTCTGTCTCTAGGAGTAGGATCCTCCGGTTCTGGGAGGTCCAAAGCTTTTCTTACTGCTAAAACCAAATCATTAATAAATTGGCTTTTAGAACTTTCTTCCTGACCCAAAAGGTTGAACCTGGTCAGGATCAGAATTAATTTCCCCTTCTTCCTCTGAAAACTCCTCAGAATCTGAAAGGACCATAAGGGTATTATCAGACCTAGGACGCTGTCTTTTAGAAGGCAGGATGTTAGGGGATTCAAGTAACTGGTTTAGCTTATCCATATAAATGCTGTGGACCATGGCGGTTCTGTGGGAACAGGGGCCTGGTCTGTACGTAAAGAGGAAGGCCCTGGCATAGAGGTTCCAATAGAACCTGTGGTAGCAGGGAGGCCCAGCTGTGTACTAGGACTATTAGCCACCGAGGTTACAACACTAGACCACAACTGATTGGATTGGCAAACCATCTGAGCTAAAGAGGAAACCGACTGTGATAGGGAGGCCTCCCAGGCCGGTTCCTCCGTCGGAGGGGCTGATATTTGCTGGGTTTGCGCAGGTGGGTCCTCTGCTTCGCAGACAGAGCATAGTGCCAACAAGTCCTTCTGCCCATTAGGTAATTTAACATGACATTTAGAACATGTAAAATATTTTGCAATAGGGCCCTTTCCCTTATCTGACATTTTTTAATAAAGGAAGGCACACCAAACACACAGACTTAAATGTTTAAATTTAGCTGAGTAAAAAGAGAGAGAGAGAGATATATAAATGTGTGGAGAGAATAGTGTAAAACGACAAGTAATCAACTAGTCTTTGGATATAAAAGATGTACTTGTCATTATTTTAAACACAAAATACTTCGGCAAGTAGGAGAACTATAATATAATCCTCACTAGCCCACTTGTACACAGCAATACAGAATATGTGTGAAAAGAAAACAGATACTAAGCCCATAGGCCAAATAGGGGAGAAGTCCAACAGCAGTATCCTGGTGCCTGCTCCCTCAGATCTGTTCTCTGTTCCCGGGCTTCTCCTTGGCGCCAGAAGACTGGGAAAAACCATCTCTCTCTCAGGAAGGAGGGGGAGCTCTATGTGTTAACTCTCTCTCCCCCCCCCCCCCCCCCTTCAGTAATGCTGCTTCAGCAGCGATTCTGGGGCAGAGAAAAAAATAAAAAGTATTTCTGTAGCAGAGTAGTGGAGACCTCCAGGGGGCAACTGAAACATCCGATAACCGGCGCTCTATGCCTGCAGTGGCAGCACCGGTTATCGGGGAGGCTCAAGGAGTGACAGCGGTCCGTGAGACCGCTTGTCACTCCCAATTCAGGCACCCATTCTTCCTGTCCCCGTCTGTGAGAGCCGCTGGCTCCCATCTGACAGGGGAGTGCCTGCTCTGCTACTGCTGTGAGTGTGTTCTCTATAGCAGAACACACTCCAGCGCTGCCACCTGCAAAAAAAGTTTCTGAAAATGAAATAAAATAAAAGTTTTAAAATGACACTAAGCACTAAAAAACACTGCCCAACTCCGCGGGCACCTTAAAAAAAAACTGAACAAGAGGGGGCAGAGGTCTGTCGTCAGTACTAAAGTTAACTAGTTAGGTGACAACTACCCAAGCTCCCTCCACAACCCAAGGTAATTAGTGTCCCCCAGACTGGATGAAAGAAAAAAATTACGCTCTCACATAATTAACTACATTTTAATATAATTTTTTACTCCAGAATGTAAACTATGGACTTACTGGAGTGCTTGGGTGAAGCTGTAATGGTGGTGGTGCAGTTGGGGTTGAAACTGGTGTTGACAAACTTTGTTGTGAGGGAGGTCTTTGCAACTGCTGTTGTGGTAGCTGCTGTGGTGGTGTAGGAATAGACTGGTCAACAGACGCAGAAGCTGGTAATGACTGAGGTGCGTGGGGCGGAGTGGGGCTTTCTCTGTGCTGCAATGGCATTTGAGGCAAGGATGCTGTCGTCGACATGATCGTTTCAGTAGGTAATGCTTGCTGTGCTGCCAGACCTGGAGGTGTGTGGTGAGGTGTTGGTGTGCGGCTTGGAGCCGGGGATGGTGAATTACGGTGAACAGGGGGCTGAGCATGACTTGAACAATGAAGTTGGTTCCCAGATGACCCTGTAGGCATTGCAGTAGAGCTCACAGGATGAGTAGAATTTGGCATCTGAGCCTACAAAAATACAAGCACAGTTACATTTTGAACAAGATAATCTTCCGAGGTGAATAAATAAGAATTAGCCTCACCTGTGTAGGAGGATTCTGACCAGCAGACTGGGGTATGGACATGCTGGAGGCATTCATACCACTCGTATTCATCCCTCCAGTATTGATCACAGGAGGGGAAGCCTGGAACGGACTTTGGGACATGAATTGATTCTGTACGGATTGAGGTGCAGGCTGCTGCATTCGCGAAGGAAATGCCAACTACAGAATGAACAGAATGTGTAATATAATGTAAGCTTAAGAAATTTTAATAACCAGCAAACTAATCTAGGATTGTTTTGGGGGTGAGGAATATACACAAAATAATTCTCCATAGAGAACTTAGCCATTAAAACTGAAGTAACTTTGAAGTAAATCAGTGATTGGAAATGTGTTCAGGTAGCTTAGTTGTACAATAGGAGACGACTGGTGCTGAATTTTTTTGAGATTCTATTTGTATGACTCTGCTCAAGAGTGGTAGCAGCATGATAATTAAACAAACCCTAAAGGCGTACGGTGAGGAAATCCCACAACGGTAGAGGATTATTGAGGATGTGTAAGGTTCCACTCTGCCACACTCCAATGACATTAGAACTATTGTCATTGTAAAAACTTACGGTTGTAAAGCTAGGAGAAATTCACCTGAAAATTCATACTTGGCTATATACAAATTTTAAACATTTTAGTTTCACAATCTTGCCGCTTTTTTTAGTCATGCCTTTAAAAAAACCATACAAAAAAAAACACATCAAAGGAGGAAGCGGAGCAACACACTTCTAAATTTGTATTAAAGTCCATTAGACTCCTTATTCACTTTCTCTTTATTATATACACACATACACAGTTCAGTCCATAACTATTGGAACAGCGACAATTCTCATATTTTAGGCTCTATACACCACCACAATGGATTTGAAATGAAAAACAAGATGTGCTTTAACTGCAGACTTTCAGCTTTAATTTGAGGGTATTTAGATCCAGATCAGGTGAACAGTGTAGGAATTACAACGGTTTCTATATGTGCCTCCCACTTTTTAAGGGACCAAAAGTAATGGGACAAACTAAACAATCCTACATCAAACTTTCACTTTTTAATACTTTGTAGCAAATCCTTTGCAGTCAATTACAGTCTGCAGTCTGGAACGCATAGACATCACCAGATGCTGGGTTTCATCCCTGGTGATGCTCTGCCAGGCCTCTACTGCAAATGTCTTCAGTTCCTGCTTGCTCTCGGGGCATTTTCCCTTCAGTTTTTCCTTCAAGTGAAATGCATGCTCAATCGGATTCAGGTCAGGTGACTGACTTGGCCATTGCATAACATTCCACTTGTTAGCCTTAAAAATCTCTTTGGTTGCTTTTGCAGTATGCTTCAGGTCATTGCCCATCTGCACTGTGCCGTCCAATGAGTTCTGAAGCATTTGACTGACTATGAGCAGATAATATTGCCCGAAACTTCAGAATTCATCCTGCTGCTTTTGTCAGCAGTCACATCAATAAATACAAGGGAACCAGTTCCATTGGCAGCCATACATGCCCACGCCATGACACTACCACCACCATGCTTCACTGATGTGGTATGTTTTGGATCATGAGCAGTTGCTTTCCTTCTCCCTACTCTTCTCATCACTCAGGTACAAGTTGATCTTTGTCTCATCTGTCCATAGGATGTTGTTCCAGAACTGTAGTGGCTTTTTTTAGATGTTGTTTGCCAAACTCTAATCTGGTCTTCCTGTTTTTGTGGCTCACAAATGGTTTACATCTTGTGGTGAACCCTCTATATTCACTCTTGTGAAGTCTTCTCTTGATTGTTGACTTTGACACATTTACATCTACCTCCTGGAGAGTGTTCTTGATTTGGCCAACTGTTGTGAAGGGGTTTTTCTTCACCAGGGAAAAAATTCTTCTGTCATCCACCACAGTTGTTTTCCGGATCTTTTGGTGTTGCTGAGCTCTCCGGTGCATTCTTTCTTTTTAAGAATGTTCCAAACAGTTGATTTGGCCACACCTAATGTTTTTGCCATCTCTCTGATGGGTTTGTTTTGATTTTTCAGCCTAATGATGGCTTGCTTTACTGATAGTGACAGCTCTTTGGATCTCATATTGAGAGTCGACAGCAACAGATTCCAAATGGAAATGTCACATCTACATCAACTCCAGACCTTTTACCTGCTTAATTGATGAAATAACGAGGGAATAGCCCACACATGTCCATGAAATAGCTTTGGAGTCGATTGTCCCATTACTTTTGGTCCCTTAAAAAGCGTGAGGCACATAAAAACCGTTGTAATTCCTACACCGTTCACCTGCTTTAGATGTAAATACCCTCAAATTAAAGTTGAAAGTCTGCAGTTAAAGCACATCTTGTTAGTTTCATATCAAATCCATTGTGGTGGTGGTGTATAGAGCCCAAAATATGAGAATTGTTCGATGTCCCAAAAGTACTGGGTAGGATGCTCCTTTGCCCCCAGAACAGCCAAAAAGGTGCTCTATTACATTGTGTATAATCAGCTTTAAATGACGAGTGCTTTATGATCTGGAGCGTTACCCTGCTGGAAGCAGGATGCGTAGACTGTGGCCATAAATGCACATGGTCAACAACAATACCTAGGTAGACTATGGCTTTTAAATAAATGTTCAACTGGTATTAAGGGGCCTAATGTGTGCCAAGAAAACATTCCCCACACTATTACACAACCACCAGCACCCTGCACCATTGACAAAGACCAGGATGGGTCCAGGAATTGTGATTTTACACCCAATTCTGACCCTACAATCAGCATGACAGCAGAAATCGAGATCAGGTGACTTTTTTGCCAATCTTCAACTGTCCAGTTTTTGTGAGCTTCTGCCCACTGTAATCTGTTTCTTGATAGAGTGTTCTGCTGCTGAATCCCATCCACTTTCAGGCACAACATGCCGAGCATTCAGAGATGTTCTATATACAACTATTGTAATGCATGGTTATTTGAGTTAGTCACCTTCCTGTCAATTTTAACCACTCTGGTCTTTCCTTCTCTGATCTCTCTCATTAGGCAGGTACTTTTACCCATAGAACTGCTGCTCATTGGTTTATATGTGTTTTGCACAACATTTTCTGAACTCTAGACAAATGATCTTCCACGTCAAGAACTTGAGATCCACAGATTCCAATGGCTCAAAGGGAGGATTGCTGTAAGGCATTGAGCACCAAGTTCAAACCCCACAGAAATTACTGGAGCATAGTAAGGAGGCTGCACATGAAGCATTCCCTGCAGGAAGATCTGTACCTCCAGAAGTTTACACTCAACGAAAACTAGCAAGGTCGAAACCTGAACCTTTAAGAGCCAAGTCGTATGCCCCTATCCAGCTCCTTCTGCAAGGAAATCTAGCAACCGTGCTAACCGGAAACATGTATGATACCCTTTGTGCTTGCACCAGAAAATGTAGGTCTTCCAGCATGATAGTTCCTGACAGATATAGGTTTGCGATCACTCAACATGGACTGCACCACACCATCTGCAAACCCTTTGGCTTTAAAGTTTATGGCCCCAACAGCCACAATGTTAAAGCCAACTGAGAAACTCTGGTGCAGGAAGGGACCTTGACTTAGAAGGTCTGAGTCGTTAAGGGATCCCCTATCCCCATGGCAAGAAAATCCAAAGTACTACGACTTCTTCGGCCAGTCATGAGCCACCAGGATTACTCGGGTTTACCCTCCCTCTACATTCTTGAGAACCCTAGGTAACACGGCTATTGGAGGGAGCAGGCAAATGAGGGGACAATCCCACGGAATAGACATGCCATCTGTTAAGGTTGCCTGGGGGTCCCTTCTACTGGAGCAATAGATCTACACATTGTGATTCAATCAGGACGCTACCATGTCGACGCCCAATAGACCCCACCTGTCCACCAACCGCTCGAAGATGTCTAGGTATAGAGACCACGCGCTCCCAGATGAAGAACCTGCCGGCTGAGAAAATCAGCTTCCCAGTTGTCTACCCCTGGAATTACCACACTATACCCCATGGTAGTCCAGTGCCCGCTTGGATGATTGAGAAAGTTTACCTGAAACTGGTGCTCTGGCCAAATTTTATTTTGGAGCCTGAGCTCAGCAGAATGAGCAAGCCAGGAGATCTACTATTTCTCACAAACAAGATATATATTTAGCGACGTCTCATGCTGCTTTCTCACAGAGCCCAAGTTCTTAGCACAGATCACAAAGTTAACATACTAATAAAAATAACTTGGGCTCTGTGAGAAAGCAGCATTAGACTTCACAAAAAAACATTAAATTGATTGGTTTATTTAATTGGCGTTTTTAAGGTGAAAGAAAGACCGCATTGGATTAAGCACTGACCTGATTCATGGGTCCAGTCTGCGCAGGATGTTGAGGTAGCGGTGCCTGTTGCCTTTGTACCATGGACTGCATGGGCATAACCACCTGCCCAAATTGATTTATTCCTATAACCACAAAAAAAAGAAAAGTTTACACAAACAAAGATCAAAACAACATTTCAGGAGTATAAGACTTCTCTAGAAGAATACATAACTGGCACAAACCAGATCGATCTTACCTTGTTGGCTTGACATAGTATTCATCATCTGGTTTGTAATATTAGCTCGCATCATATTAGGATCTGGGATGGGACCATCTTAATAGAGTAGAAAAAATGAATAGTAGGTGAGTAACAAATATTTTACCTTAATTCACAAAATACATCACAAGCAACAAGGACTTTAGCATTAAAGTAATTATGATCAACAAATGCAAACTACAAAGGCACTGAAGCCTTTTGACCATCTTGCGTATTGGAGGAGGGGGGAGAAATGTGCTGCCAATGTATTTAATGAAGACCCAAATGTACATTATAACTAGATTGCTTAATTGCTCAGGGGCGAATATTAAAAGAACATAATATGAATTAAAAAAAAAAAAAAAAAAAAAAAGCCATAATAGCCCATGAAAGTTTTCTGGCAATGGCAGTAGCCTCACACAGAAAAAACGCATTGCAGGGTTCCATCAGGCCACACTTTGGACAGCTCAATGTGGCTAGTTCACACATTAAAGGGTTTTCAACCTTCACCAATAAATCACTAATGCTCTTTACTTCTATAATACATAATAGGGTCCTCAATAATTTGCACTATTCAGCAGTGCCCTGAAATTCACATATAGCCAGCGCTCTGCTGAACACCCTGGTGCTGCTCAACTCTCTGGAGCAGGTGACACAGTGACTCTAAGCTAAAGCCATATTGTCTGTCAGACTTCTCCTGCTATTGTGAGCGCTGATACCCACCCAAAGTGTGCAACAGAAGTCCTGGTTATGAGTGTACCAGTACCCAGCTGTATAACAAATTGTGAAGGAGAAAAGATCCCATGGGGGCAGATTCATCTAGCCGCGATGTTCCGAGTATATGGTGCCTTTACCGTAAATACAGTAAAGAGTAACAATCACTTTGCTTGTCTCTATGGGGTGCGAGCAAAAGTGAGTGGATATTTCACCCACCACCCAAAAAAATTGCTGTGCAGTGTCTCGCGGCCGCTCCAAGACACTACACAAACTTTTTAAAAAAAATTTTACAGTTGAATCTGGCTCTAAAAGTACTTTAATTGGTTAAGGAAAAGATTTGTAGTTAATAGGCAACATAACAAGTTCACATGCAACCTCATTTTCAAGCTTTATGAAAGAAGAGTACAAGCTTTCATTGGTAAAGTTCTGTAAAAGGTGATAGAGGATTTTTGTACTTACAACAAAACCCATTTCACTGAATTCAATTGGGGACACTGCTCAACCATGGGCTATTGAGGGTGTTGAGCAGGCGTAAAGCATCTATTCAAACTATAACCATGTTTGTACTGGATCTCCACTAGCACTATATCTCTCCATCTTACCTCTTTTTTTCGTTTTTTGTTTTTTTTTAACAAAAGGATAGGACTTATATAACCAAATAAAAAAATACAAAATATGAAAAACAAACAAGCAATGAAAAGGGGTGGGATCTGTGTCCCCTGCAGGGAGTAAGAGAGATGGATATTACGGTAAGTATAAAAATCCTAGTGTCATTCATCACATTTGGGGGATACTGCTCAACCATGAGACCTTCCAGGGATACCACTAGGGAAGAGCTGCACGCAAGACTTGCCGTCCAACACTGGCGGCCTTACAAACGAGGAGATTGAACCTGTAGAATCAGATGTACAGACGTAAGACCAGATTGCTAGCCAATGCAACAGGTAAACTGAGGCACCATACCAAGCTAGCCAGGAGGCGCTCACCAATCAAGTAGAACGGACCATATAGCAAACCGGAATTCAAGTTCCTGCTGATATAAGCCTGGCTCGGGTTGTTACTGGCCATTCTCTCGTGTATGCCATATGAAGGAAGAGGCTATCTATACAACATAAGGATGACAAATCTACCTATCTGCAGCCTCAAGCTCTAACCACATCCAACGGCTAAGGCTCATCGCTTCTGGATGCTATATGTCGACCCAGAGCAGAGATAACCAAGTTAGTTTGGATAAATCAGAGACCTCCTACCTAGGCTGGAAAGAAGAGCTTAAAGAAGATCTTAGAAAAAGATATAGTGACCGGCAAAACAGAGTAGCAATTTAAAACCCTTCATGCTTAAGCAATAGCCAATAAAGAACACAGTCCAGGTTAGGAACAATAACTACCCCAGCTGCTAAAGGTTAGAATGGCAGTTACAATAGCGCAGAAAAGAATTCCAGAGACACTAATCTTTGTTCACTGTGTAGTCATTACACAAGCAGGTAAATACACAAATCTTAAAAGCGCAGATGCAGAGTGTCTCCAGAGTGTGACTATGTAATCAGTACCATTTTGTATCATAGACATAACAGTACAGTGACTGACAATGGCATAAAAGTCAGTAATAAACTGACAGAAGAGAAAAACAAAATGTCAAAACGAGTGGTGTGACCAAGCAAAAATGGGATTTTTTTATACTCACGATAAATCCTTTTCTCCGATTCCATCTGGGTTGTAGGTGGAGAGTGAGGGAGTTGACACTTAACTAGTTAACTTGTTACCTGCTGACAGACACCTCCCCTCTGCAACTATTCAGTGTAATTCTAAAGCCCCAAGGAAGGGGAGAAAAACAACTAAAGACCAAACAGCAGAAAAGCAGAAGGGAGGGTACACAAAGATGGAATCATAGAAAAGGATTTAATCGAGAGTATAAAAAAATCCCATTTTCTCTTTCATCTTTCTGGGGGACACTGCTACCATGGGAACTTACAAAAGCCGCCCTCCTAAGGGAGGGACCGCTCTTATTGCCTGGCCTGTAAAACACTACAGCCAAAGCTAGCAGCAGAAGACGCAAAGACATTGAACTAGTAGAATTTGGTAAATGTATGCACCGAGGACCAGGTGGCCGCTCGGCGTAGCTGTTTCGCATTCTGTGTGGCATAAGAAGCTTCCACTGACCGGGTGGAATGGGCAGTAATGTGACTGGGCACAAATCGGTTTGCACTGGTGTATGCCTAATTATTTGTTGATATAAGCCATCTGGAAATTGTTCTGCTTAGAAGCAGGCCATCCCCGTTTATAGGGATCATACAGTGCAAAAAGAATCTGAATGTCTAACACGTGCAGTCCGATGAACATATATGCGTAATGCCCTGACCGCATCCAAAAACTCAGTCTGGTTATCTCCAGAACGAGTAGAAGGCTCTTGAAGAACTGGAAGTATAATCTTTTTAAGTGAAACCCCGATACAACCTTAGGTTGAAAAGATGGAACAGCGCGGACGACCGCCCGATCATGGAAAAAAAATAAAAAAATGATATGGTTCCCTACATGAAAGAGCACCAAGCTCCGACACTCTACGAGCCGAGGCAATTGCCAACAGAAAAACCATCTTCCACGTCAAGAACTTAAGGTCTACTGACTGTAGAGGCTCAAAAGGAGGAGATTTAAGCATTGAAAGTACCAAATTAAGATCCCATGGATCAGTGAGCAGTACCTTTTTAGAGTAGACTGAATGTGCCACACTGTCACTCACCGGACCGTGAGTGCCTCTGCGCTGGTGCGTGGTTCCCTAGCCTTCCTGCCGGTGAATGTCCTGAGCCACGGCCGCCCGCCATCTTGATGCACTGCGCATGCGCAGCATCCAAGAACTTATGACCTTTGCTTTTAATCTCATTGGTGGATCAGGCACCTCTCCCTATTTAAGGCACCTGTGCTCATTACCTCGTGGCCTGATCTTGAGTCTCATTCCCTGTGAGTCTCTGAAGGTATCTCCTGTGTACTACTAGTGTCTTCAGCTTCCTGCCGATTACCTGTGCTACTCATCGGTGGTTTCCATACCCGCTACGGATTCCTGTATCCTGCTCATGTCCTCAGCTGGCTTCTGGATTACCTGCTCTGCTCATCAGCGGTTCTTATACCCGCTACAGACTCCTGTATCCTGCTCATGTCCTCAGCTGGCTTCTGATTACCTGCTCTGCTCACCTGTGGTTCCCATACCCGCTACAGCGTTCAGCGTCCCTGCTGTGCCTGCATATTCCCGTGGATAAGCTTCTCTACTCATCAGCGGTATGCTTACTTGTTAATGCTATATTTGCTTAGGACAAGTCTCTCTACTGAGCAGCGGTATCCATACCCGCTATAGACTATTTTGTTGTTACGCTGCATATCTGTTTGGAACAAGCTTCTCTACTCAGTCAATCACAAGTATGCATATCACTGCTATCAGTTATTATCCCGCATATCCACTCTGTGCAAGCCTCTCTACTCAGCAGCGGTATACATACCGTTATAGACTATTAGCTGTAATCGCTGCATATCTGTTTGGAACAAGTTCCCCTGTGCTCTCAGTGTCTTCATACCGTTATTGACTCTTTGCATGCCTCCACTCATCCGCACCTGTACTACTTCTCACCAAAGCAGTGGTACAACTTGCTGTACGCAGACCACTGACTCTCCTGTTACCTTCCTTCACCTGCTCACGTCCAACCTGGTCTCCGTGGTTCAAACCTATCTTTCCACTATAGCTGCAAGTCGCTGACTATCATAATTTCCATTGGCATCCTCTCTCCATCTGCTGTTATATACGTTCCACTATTCACCCTGCTGCCAGAGGACCGCTGTGCAAACTCCGCCCCTCTGGTAAGCATAGTCATCTGGTGAAATCCTGGGCAAGACTCCTAGTGCCCGTGACACACACCTCCTGTAAAAAGGTCCTTATGCCTGGCATGTCCGCCAACCACAACTGAAAACAAACCGATACCCTTTTGACCTCCAATGGCTGGCTTCAACAGGCATGCCATGAAAGCCATCCGAGGCAGGTCCTGGGGTCGAAAAAGGTCCCTGAGGGAGAAGGTAGTCATAAAGAGGTAACCGAAACCCTTGACCGAACGCCATGGACAGAATGTCTGCGATCCAGACCCTGTGCAGCCATTCGGGCTCCACTAGTATTACTGGCAGACCTCCCTGCCTGACCCTCCTGAGAATGCGAGGAAGAACTAGGATTGAGGGAGATAAGTATCCCAACCTGAACTCCCAGTGCATGGTCATGACGTCTACATCCAACACCAGGGAATCCCTGGCCCTTGAGCAGAACCCGAGAACCCGATTGTTGTTTCGACGCCATGAGGTCCAGATGCAGAAGACCCCACCTGCAAACAAGCACCTGGAAGACCTCCGGATGGAGAGACCATTCTCCTGGCAATACTGCGTCGACTTTTAAAGTCGGCTTCCCAGCTTAGCAAGCCTAGGATGAACACCGCCGAAAGCGAGGGACAAAAAGTTCCGCCCATTCCAGGATCTGAGTCGCCACCTGCATTGCCATGGCACTGTTGGCCACCCCCCACTTGTTGACATATGCCACTGCCGTGGCATTGGCAGATTGGAGGCAAACTAGGAATCCCTTGAAGAGCCCGAGTACCCCTCAGTGCCATTAACATGGCTTTCAACTCCAGAATGTTTATCGGAAGGCAAGCTTCTGACCAAAAGGCCCTGGAGACATAGATGAAGGGTCACCGACCCCCAGCCCTGAGCACTGGTGTCTGTCGTGAAAATTATCCAGGACTCTGGAGCAAACGACCTGCCTACTATCAAATGGTCCCAAACCCTACACCAGTGAAGGGACGACCGGGTCTCCTGAGATAGACGGACAGGTTGGGAGTCCAATCTGAGGCGAGACCCTGACCACTGAAACAATCTGGAGTGGAATCTTCCGTAGGGGATAGTCTCGAATGTTGAGAACATCTTCCCAAAGATCTTCACGCAGAGGAGCATGGAGGGACTGCGTTGTGACAAGACCTGGGTCGTCAAGATTTGAATGGATCGGGCTTTGTCCTCGGGAAAGAACACCTTCTGTTCCATGGTGTTCATGATAAGACCCAAGAATGTCATCCTTTGGCAAGGGATTAACTGAGACTTGTTAGAATCTCAAGGCTGGATCTTAAATCTAACAGCCCGATTGTGAGATCCAGATGTTGACCCAACAGATGAGCAGACGCTGCCTTGATAAGATCGTCCAGGTAGGGCACTATCCTGACCCCCCCCCGCAACGAAGACAACTGGCCATCACTGACATAACCTTTGTGAAAATTCTTGGCGCCAACAAGAGACCAAATGGGAGCGCTCTGAACTGATAGTGGGAGGCTCCTATCGTGAAGCAAAGTAGGGACCGATATTCCTCCCATATAGGGATGTGCACGTAGACATCCCGACCATCTATGGACGCCAGGAATTCTTCCGGTTCCAGGCTATTACTGACCGAAGAGATTCCATGCAAAATCTTTCCACCTGTAGACGTAAAAGAGACTTTAGGTTTAGAATCGTGCAGAAGGTTTTGTGACCAAGAACAGGTTTGAGTAGAATCCCTGGCGTCTGGACTTCCGGAACTGCACAAATGACTCCTCTGGAAAGAAGAGAAGCGACAATCCAATATTGTTTGTCTCCTTATAGGATCTAACAGTAAGGAGGTGGTAAAGAACAGACAAAGGGTCTGACCCACTAGACTGATCATCTAGCCCCTTGTCATAATTCCCCGAATCCATAGATCTGGGGAGGACGCCAACCACTGTTCCCTGAATAACTGCAGACGTGCCCCCACTCCCGCAGATGCAAGGAGAGAAGGATGCGAGTCAGGCTGCGGGTTTATCCTGCAGATTGGGAGCGGCCCGCCTTGCTGAGAAAGAGGAAGACCACCTTCCTTTTTGAGAATGTCCTCTGGATCTTTAGGATCTGCCCCACTCGCATGACCTCTACTGGATGAGCTCCCCCGAAAGGGCTGGCGAAACAAACTGAAGCTGGGTACCCGAAATTTTGGTACATTTACTGGAAGGAACATGCTTTTCCCCCCAGTCGCTTGTGAAATGAAATAATCCAGCGCAGACCCAAAGAGTACCGATCCTCAATATGGAAGGGCCTCAAGGGAACGTTTATAAACTGCATAGGCTTCCCAGGATCTAAGCCAGAGGGTCTGTCTCGCTGCCACCGCTGAGCCAGATGCACTAGGAAACATTGAGGCTGCATTCTGAGCCGCCTCATATAAAATAGCCTGTTGCCTCTTTAAGGTGCAGAGCAAGGAGAAGAAGGTCGGAATCCTGAAGTCCTGCCGCGAGCTGGTCAGCCCATGACTCCATGGCCCTGGCAACCCAAGCCGAAGATAACATAGGTCTAAAAGAAGTTCCTGTAGCTACATAGATGGATTGGACTAGCAAAGTGGTGTGACATGCCAGTCATGTCACCGGAGTGTCCACACTTGGTACCTGTTCCCAACGGTTAACATCTTCTAACAATGCCATGAATCTTTTACGAACTACTACCTTGCGGTCCGGCTGTGACCAACCTGCTTCCGCAATCTCCCTTAACGCAGAAGAAGGGGAAAACGGACTGTGAGTCTTCATTTTTTTTTTTAAAAAAAAGACCCTGCTCCGCAACCATACGCTCACCTAGGTCTAAGAGGCCTAAGGTCCTAACTCCTAGGACCAAATCCTCAATGCCCTGATTTCTGTGAGAATCATCAAGATCAGTCACCTGGGGACCATCTGTCTTCTACGGGATGTTTCCATCTTCTTTAGATGATATCTCTGAATCGGATACCAAAAGAAGAGGATGATTGTTCCTCTTTTGTTTGGTTCGGGACTGAAGATCTCGGAGAATCTAAAAATCTGTTCAGTCTATCAATTCCCCTAACCAAGGAAGTGGACCAAGCAGGCTCACCTAAGGGGGGCCCTTTGGAAAGCAATAGAATATAAAGAGCCAGCAGTTCCTATGTCTGCACCGTCATTGACCCTTTGTTGAAGTACTGCAGTAATTGTAGCCACCCCTGCCGAGGTAGAAGGAGAACTCGCAGACAGCTCTGTAGTCTCTTGCCTGACAGGTGAGAAGCTACACCAGGGTGCCCATTGACTGCCAGCGATACAGCCCACACCAGTTCTTCTGTTAACAGCGAAATACTACCCTAGCCCTTCCTCACAAGCTACGCAGAGAGCCCCCAGGTCCTGCTGTAGATTTGGCAATTTTACCTTGCATTTTGAGCAAGCAAAGTATTTTGCTTTAGGTGCTTTCCCTTATCAGACATTATAAAGGGAATAACAATCACAGGATAGAATATACAGACAGTTTAGCAATTATACAAGAAAAAAAAAGGTTGTAAAAGATATAATCTCTGACCATCAGTCAAAAGATGTATCTTACTATATGTTGTTGCTATTGTATTGTGCCCCAGTTTAACTCTGAGATGCAGCGATACCCTCTTGAATATGCTGCTATCCAAACAAGGCAATATCATATCAATACTGTATAACAGAATGTATATCAGGAAGAATATATTAAGTGGTACTTAGCCTTCCTAGACTAGTACAAGTCTGTAGCAGGAGAGGAGTCTCTGTCAACAGTGAAGCAGAAGCTGGGGAGTGTACTGTGTACTTTTCCTAGGCAGATTTTGGCGCCTTAGGAGATAACATCACACCCTCTACTGTGGGGGGTGGGCTCTAACATCCAGCTCCACTCTCCTCTGTACTTCAGCCGTTTTAGTCCCCCAAATGTGCCCCAAACTTCTATAATATAAGTGCGCCATCTGGTTTTATTGCCGTACATTAAATAACTTAAATTGATGTAAATAATTACCTTAATCCCACCCACCCCTCTGAGGGGAGAACTTGGTAGTGGCCATAAGATGGTGGCCACCATTGCTCTGAATCGCAGCACTCTACACTCGAGTAGCGTCGGTCATCGGGTAATACCAAGTGTGACAACGGCTAATGAAGCCACTTGTCACACTCAATATCCATCGTGTGCCACTAAGCAGGCCAATTATAATTTTATCTTCAAACATGAAAAATGAAGGAAAAAAAACCAAACACAAAAACCTTACTAAACTACACTAGCAGTAACAAGTAAGCCCAACTCCTTGGGCACTTAATCTACACTGAGGAGCTACGGGGGGGTTGCAGAGTGGAGTCGTCTGTCAGCAGGTCACAAGTAACAAATTAACTAGTTAAGTGCCAACTCCCCAACTACAAACCATGGTAGCAGAGTCCACCAGAAGGATGAAAGACAAATTAACGTCACTCAGAACCATAGCAGGGAACACAACTGTAGTAATATTTTTGAATACTGTACAGCGCAATCAAAAGTAAAGTACTGGTTTACAAGCTTTCATCAGGGTATCCACTACGCTAGATGAGAAACCTCTGGAGCTCCAAAGTTTGGCTTCAACAGCCACGCCATTAAAGCCAAACGAGTTAAGTCCAGATAATGAAATGAACCTTGAATTAGCAGATCGGATCTGAGGGGGAAGAGCCTAACCCTGAGCTTCTGCCATCTTCAAGATGTCTGTAAACTAAACTCGTCTTGGCCAATTTGGTGCTACTAGAATTACTGGATGCACTCCCATTCTTACTCTTCGCAGTACTCGTGAAATCATCAGAATTGGGGGGTAGATATCCTAGTTTGAAATCCCAATTCATTGACATTACATCCACTGCTAAAGGATCTCTGGCTCTTGCGCAAAATCTTGGAACCTGATGGTTGTATCTCGATGCCATCAAATCCAGATCTGGAAGACCCCACCTTTGAACTAGTTGCTGAAACACCTGTGGATGTAACAACCAATCCTCCGGAAGGATTGCATGCCTGCTCAGATAATCCGCTTCCCAGTTTTCCACTCCTGGAATGAAGACTGAGGAAATCACTGGAACCCAGATCTCTGCTCAAGACAAGGTCTGTTCCGCCACATGCATTGCTCCTGCACTTCTTGCTCCTCCCTGACGATTTACATATGACACTGCTGTGGCATTGTCCAACTGTGGACGGACCGGTTTTCCTCGAAGGAAGGATTGCGCTCCTTGAAGGCCCAGTAACATGGCTCGTAATGCCAGAATGTTGATTGGAAGAAGAGCCTCCCTGCTGGAGCAAAGTCCTTGTAGTCGGAGATGGAGAACTACTGCTCCCCATCCTTGCAGACTTGCATCTGTAGTCACTATGACCCAGTTTAATAGAACAAAGGATCTGCCTATCCTGAGATGATCCCGAACAAGCCACCAACCGAGAGCATCACAAATCTTTTTGGAAAGATGAATTCTCTAAGATTCCAGATGTAGGTGTGATCCTGACCACTGACTCAAAAGATTCCACTGGAAGGCCCGAGAGTGGAATCGACCGTAGGGAAGAGTTTGGAATGCTGACACCATCAATACTAGAATCCGCATGCCCAATTTCATTGAAGGGCGAGGATGGTTCAGGAGTGGCTGAACAGAGCTCTGAATTGAGCAAATCTTTTGCTCTGGAAGAAAAACCATTTGAAGAGAAGTGTCCATCAAAAGTCCCAGGAAGACCATTGTCTGGGAGGGCTGTAGATGAGACTTTTGATAATTGATTATCCATCCGCGTCTTTGCAGAAAAATCAGGGACAAGGTAAGCTGTTGCGACAGGAGCTGATACGATGGAGCCTTTATTAGAAAATCGTCAAGATATGGGATTACGTTTATTCATTGAGCACATAAACCCGCCGCCATTACTGAAATTTTTGTGAAAACCCTGGTGGCGGTGGAAAGACTGAAGGGAAGAGCCCGAAATTGAAAATGAGAGCTCCCTATCGAAAAACGAAGAGACTGATGTCCCACATGTCCCTCCCAAATAGGGACATGTAGGTATGCGTCTTGAATGTCTATCGATGCAAGAAACTCCAGAGGTTCCAAACCATTTATCAACGAGCGAATTGATTCCATACGGAATTTGGTTACTTGAAGGTGAAGATTTTGATTTTTGAGGTTCAGAATTGGCCGAAGCGAACAGTCTTGTTTTGGAACCAAGAATAGGTTTGAGTAAAACCCCATGCCTCTGACTTTCTGGAACCTTGCAAATAACGCCGGCGGAAAGAAGAGAAGCGATCAATTGTAACATCACATTTCTCTTGATGCAATCTTGAGGCAACTAAGTCTGGAAAAAACGTTGGGGGGGGTAGGGCCAATAATGTCTAGGAAATAACCTCTGGAAATTATTCCCAATATCCAAACATCCTTGGTGGAAGCTGTCCACTGATCTTTGAATAATTGAAGTCTACCTCCCACCACCTAGGAGAGGGGGAATCATTTCATGCAGAAGGCTTATCTGATGTCTTGGACGATAGACGTCTCTTAGAGGTCAATCTCAGAAAGGGAGGGGTTCTTACTCTAAGAGCGATTGGCTTACCCCTCATGGAGGACTATCCTCTTAAAATTGAGCTACCACGAAAGGGCTGCCGAAAGGAACTGAACCGTGGAATTATGGGTTTAGAAGAATTAACTGGTAGAAAGAGAGGATTTATGTACTTACGTTAAATCCGTTTCTCCGATTCCGTCTGGGGGACACTGCTTACCATGGGTTGTGGAGGGGAGCTTGGGAGTTGGCACCTAGCTAGTTAACTTTAGCACTGCTGACAGACCCCTCCCCTCTACAACCCCCCTGCCTCTTCCTGTTCAGTTAATTAAAAAGCCCAAGGAGAAAAAGCCAAGCAAAAGCACACAGAAAAAAAGCAGAAGGGAGGGATCGCAGTGTCCCCCAGACGGAATCAGAGAAACGGATTTAACGTAAGTACATAAATCCTCTTTTCTCTTTCATCCAGTCTGGGGGACACTGCTTACCATGGGGACATTCTAAAGCAGCCCCCTAAGGGTGGGACTGCTCTGAAAACCCCGCTCGTAGAGCACTACAAGCGAAATATGCATCCGCAGATGCAAATACATTAAACTGGTAAAATTTTGTAAAGGTGTGGACAGAGGACCAGGTGGCTGCCCTGCAAAGCTGGTCTGCAGAAGCCCCATTTCTTGCTGCCCACGACGCCCTTACCGATCTGGTGGAGTGGGCGGCAAGTCTCTCCGGCACAGGACGACTAGCCTTTATGTAAGCCTGTTTAATGGTTGCTGTAATCCATCTTGCAATGGACTGTTTTGAGGCTGGCCAGCCTCTCTTATTGGCATCATAAAGAACAGATAGAGAATCGGTACGTCTAATCTGAAGTTCTTTTGACATAAATGCGGAGAGCCCTAACCACATCTAACTTTTCCATAGATTGTTGATCCGAATGGGAAGTGGATGAAAAGACCGGAACTACAATTTCCTGGTTCAGATGGAAAGCCGAAACTACTTTTGGAACGAAGGAAGGGAGGGTTCTTAACACCACTCTGTCCTCGTGGAAAACCAGATATGGTTCCAGGCCGGACAGAGCTCCTTATTCCGAAACCCTACGTGCAGATGCGATAGCCAAAAGAAAGAGGATCTTCCAGGTCAACCACTTCAAATCTGCCACAAGTAATGGCTCAAAAGGAGGCCCTTTAAGCATATCCAGTACCAGGTTAAGATCCCATGGTGCTGTAGGCAGAACATAGGGAGGCTGAATATGCAAGTCTCCCTGAAAGAAAGTCCTAATATCTGGTACCTCCGCTAGTTTCAGATGAAAAAACACTGAAAGAGTCGATACCTGAACTTTTAGGAAACCTAACCGAAGCCCTGCCTCCAGGCCATCCTGAAGGAAAGCCAACAAGCGAGGGAGACGAAAGGAGGACGTGTGACATGTCCTATTTTCGCACCATCTGATATAGGCTCGCCAAATCCGATGATAGATGCGAGCTGAAACGGGCTTTCTGGCTCGCATTAAAGTGTCTACTACTCTGGGGGAAAAACCTCTAGCCCTCGAGAGGCTGGCTTCAACAGCCATGCCGTTAAACTGAGCTAAGGTAAATTCTGGTGACGGAAGGGACCTTGCAGAAGCAGGTCGTCTCGTGACGGAAGAGGAAATCCTTGTCCTTCCGCCATAGAGATTATGTCCGAGTACCAGACTCGGCGCGGCCATGAGGCAGCTATTTGAATTACTGGCAGACCACCTTGCCTTACTCGTCCTGAGCACGCGAGGAAGCATGGGAATCGGAGGAAACAAGTATCCCAATCTGAACTCCCATGACATCATCATTACGTCCACTGCCACCGCTAAGGGGTCTCTTGCCCTTGCGCAAAACCTGTGAACCTTTCTGTTGTGTCTGGAGGCCATGAGATCTATATCCGGAAGACCCCACCTCTGAACCAGAGACTGAAAAACTTCCGGATGGAGTGACCACTCCCCCGGCATCATCTGATTCCGACTTAGGTAGTCGGCGTCCCAATTCCTTATTCCTGGAATGAATACTGCGGATATTGCTGGAACATATTGTTCTGCCCAAACCAAAATTTGAGCTGCAATGCACTCCTGGTTCCTCCCTGCCTGTTGACATATGCCACAGCCGTGGCATTGTCGGACTGATTAAAAGAATAGCCTTCAACTCCAGCACGTTTATAGATTGGTCGGTTCAGGAATCAGCCCTAAGTCCCTGGAGCCGGAGGCGCAGGATTACCGCCCCCCAACCTTTCAGGCTGGCATCTGTCGTGGCTATGATCCATGACCATGGAGCGAAGGACCTGCCCACCGACAAGTGATCCTGGATCAGCCACCACTGGAGCGACTCTCTTGCCCCCGGAGACAGCGAAATCTTCTGGAGATCCAAGTGTATGTGGGATCCTGACCATTTCCGTAACAGATCCCACTGGAAGCATCGAGAATGAGCCCGGCCGAATGGGGATCGTCTCGAAGGAGGCCACCATCTTCCCCAGCAGCCGCATGCACGAATGAATTGAGGGATTGGGAAAGGACAAGACCTGAGTTGTTATAGTCCGAATTGAACTGATTTTCTCTGTAGGCAGGAACACTTTCTGCCGACTGATATCCATGATAAGGCCCAGGAAGACCATGCGTTGACACGGAACCATCTGGGATTTCTTTAAGTTTATCAGCCATCCATGGCTCTCGAAAACTGCCAAGGTGAGGGATAAGTGGTGACGTAAGCAAATCTGAGGAGGATTTGATGAGCAGATCGTCCAAATAAGGCACGACCTTAACTCCTTTTATGTGAAGACATGCCGCCATGATCTTCGTGAAGACCCTCGGAGCTGTGGAGAGGCTGAAGGGAAGGGCCCGAAACTGATAGTGGGAGGACTCCAATGTGAATCTTAGGAGAGACTGATGATCGCTCCAAATGGGAACGTGGAGGTATGCGTCCTTTATATCTATGGAGGCCATAAACTGATCTTTCACTAAGCCGTTTATTACCGACCTTAGGGATTCCATCCGAAATCTGTCCACTCGTAAGTGCACATTGAGGCTCTTTAGGTTTAGAAAGGGCCGAAAGGACCCGCCCGGCTTCTTGACCAGAAACAGATTTGAATAAAACCCGTCCCTTCTGGTTGTCTGGGACCTTGCAGATGACTCTTTGCGGAAGAAGAGAGGCGACACAAGCCTGTATTGCCTGTCTTCTTGTTGGATCTCAGGGTAGAGGGGTTACAAAGAAACTATGTGGTACAGGGCCCAGCAGGTCTATCATGTACCCCCTTGATATAATGCCCTGAAACCTAGGGTCTTGGGAAGACACTGCCCATTGTTCCTGAAACAGAGACAGACGTCGTCATGACGCAGGCTTCTCCTGGGTCTTGGAGGCCTGGCGCCTAGCTGCAAACGAGGATCTGCCCCTGACAGAGGAGCCTCCCTCGAGCATTAGGTTGTCTACCTCTAAAGGACTGTCCTCTAGGAAAGGAGGTCCCCTAAACGGCTGACGAAAGGAACTGACACGAGATGTCCTGCCCCTACTTGAAAATACCGGCAAGGAAGTGCTTTTGCCCCCTGTTGCCTGGGAAATCATAGTATCTAGAACCGGGCCGAACAAACCTGCTGGTGAAAAGGGAATGGTTTCAACGGACTTTTTTGATTCCGCATCTCCTTCCCAGGATTTCAGCCATAACGTTCTTCTTGCTGAAATAGATGCAGCCTGAATAGAGGACATAGACGCAGTGTTCTGGGCCGCCTCATAAAGGTACCCTGATGCCTCTTTCAAATGCAAGGCCAGGGGAAGCAAATCAGAGTCCTGTAAGGCCTCTGCCAGTTGGTCTGCCCATGTTTCCATGGCTCTAGCAACCCAAGCTGAAGCAAATGTGGGCCTAAAAGAAGAACCCGCAGCCACAAATATAGATTTCAGCTGGGATTCTACTCTGCGATCATTGGCATCTTGCAGAGTTGCTGAACCTGGGACTGGTAGTAAAGTGTGTTTGGCCAAACGGGCTACTGGAATATCCACCTTAGGGATACTCTTCCAGCGAGCCACGTCTTCCTCCTGCAATGGATACAGGGAGGAGAATCTTTTGGTAACAGAGAACATTTTATCAGGCTGTTTCCAGGCTCCCTCTGCAATATCTCTGAGTTCTACCGAAGGGGGAAACCGGGAACCCCTTCTTTTGGCCTTCTTAAAGAGACTTCTGTCTCTGTCTTCCTGTCCCAAAGGTTGAACCTGGTCAGGATCAAAATTAATTTCCCCCTCCTCCTCTGAAAACCCCTCAGAGTCTGAAAGTACCATAAGAGAATTATCAGATCTAGGCAGATTTCTTTTAGCAGGCGGGATGTTTGGGGATTCAAGTAACTGGTTCAGCTTATCCAAACCCTTTAAATACGGACCAAGCCCCCGTTCCCACAGAACCGGCATGGTCCGCAGCATTTATAATGAGGAAGGTCCTGGTATAGATGTTTGAATAGAACCTGTGGTAGCAGGGAGGCTCAAAGGTGTACTAGTATTATTAGCCACCGAAGATGCCACAGTAGATAGCAATTGATTAGATTGAAAAACCATCTGTGCTAAAGAGGAAACCGACTGTGTCAGGGAGGCCACCCAGGCCGGTTCCTCCGTCAGTGGGGCTGAAATATGCTGGGTTTGCGCAGGGGGGACCCCTGCTTAGCAGACAGAGCAGAGCGCCAACGGGACCTTCTGCCCACAAGGTAATTTTACATTACATTTTGAATATGTGAAATATTTTTTATAAAGGAAGGCACACGAGGGAGAGGGAGAGGCAGGGGTTTCTCTGTATAAAAATTAAAAAAAAGGGATGTGGCAGAGTAGTGGAGACCTCAAGAGTTGAGGTCTCCGCAGCGGTTAGTACCCGATGCCCCCTCCGATGTATGAGGCGGGATCCTGGTATGGCCCCCTGTAATTCTCCTCGCTCCTTTCCGCAGATCCAAAATGGCCACCGTCACTTGAAATCTCCGATAACCGGCGCTCTATGCCTGCAGTGGCAGCGCCGGTTATCGGGGAGGCTCCAGGAGTGACAGCGGTCCGTGAGACCGCTTGTCACTCGCAATTCAGGCACCCCATTCTGTCCCTGTCAGTGAGAGCCTCTGGCTCTCATCTGACAGGGTAGTGCCTGCGCTGCTCTGCTGTGAGTGTGTTCTCTATAGTAGAACACACTCCCAGGTCTGCCACCTATAAAAGTTAAATGAATAAAATTAAAAAGGAAAAAAATAAAGAAAATATGCAGTACTAAAAACACTGCCCAACTCCATGGGCACCTGAAAAAAACTGAACAGGAAGAGGCAGGGGGATTGTAGAGGGGAGGGGTCTGTCAGCAGTGCTAAAGTTAACTAACTAGGTGCCAACTCCCAAGCTCCATTCCACAACCCATGGTAAGCAGTGTCCCCCAAACTGGATGAAAGAGAAAGTACTTTTACCTCCAGTAGTCTGACTGATCATATCATCTAATTCAGAACCAAATAGGACGGACCCTGAAAAAGGTAACGCCTCCAAAGATCTTTTAGATTCCAAGTCCGCATTCCATGAACGAAGCCAAAGCATTCTTCTAGCTGCCACTGCTGAAGCAGAGACCGTGGAAGAAATTGAAGCCGTATTTAGGGCTGCCTCATAAAGATAACCAGAAGCCTCTTTTAAATGAAGGGCTAATGGAAGGAATTCTGTATCCTGTAAACCTGCTACTAATTCGTCAGCCCAGGACTCCATAACTCTAGCCACACACGCGGATGCAAACAAGGGTCTAAAAGAAGAGCCTGCACCAAGAAAAATATTTTTTAGGAACCCTTCCAATCTACGATCAGTAGAATCCTGGAGAACCGCTGCGCCTGGAACTTGCACGGTGGTATGACGTGCCAGCCTAGCCACCAAAGTATCTATTTAAAGTAACAAAGGATGAGAATGGCAAGAGTGCTTTGCTCTGGGAGCTAAATGTGTAGGAGTCTATAAACTATTCAATCGGTCCAAGCGCTTCCCCAAGGCGGATGACCATGCAGTTTCAGATTGAGATGTAGAGGGCTGTACCTGAGACAAGTCATGCACCAAACCGCCTGATGTACCAGTCTTAATTTTTTCGCTAGAATTTGCAGAAGCAGAGCCAGAATCCACTCCAATTAAGGAGGAATTTGTCTCTGCCTGTCTATTGATAAGCTGGGTGAGCATAGAAACAGACTGCGCCAAAGAGGAAACCCATACCGGTTCCTCCACCACGGCGGAAGGGCCAGCCCAGGTCTGCTCGTCCTGTGCTCCAAAATCACACCTTGCACACACAGCCCCTTTGTCCACTTGTCCTACTGGTAGTTTAGCAGAACATTTAGAACAAGAAAAATATTTAACGCTGACACTCTTTCCTTTGTCAGACATTTTATATATATAGAATTCCTGTGACAAATTAAATATAAATTTCCTGTGCTCTTTTTTATTTTTTTTTAGAAAAAAAATAGCTTTTAGCAAATATATTTAACTTGTGCACGCTAAAAAAAAATAAAAAAAAATAATAGGTTACCAGCCCTTATTTCAATAGGGTAAGGGTGGGAATAGGGGAACAGGTTGTGAACTCAGAATAAATATATATATATATATATTCATACACACACACCCCCTATGGGGTACTTAGCATTTTTAACAGAGGAATCTGAAGAGGATCCTGAGGGGAGAAGTCATCAGAGCACTGTCAAGCAGTATGTGTCTGATCGAGTCACTGCCCAGTCCTGTCAGGTAGAAAAGGGCGGCAAAATCTCCCTCCTCGGGGTCTTCCACTGAGCAGCCAGCAGACTTAAACTACCTCCGGCTGTCGTCTGTCATAAATGAAACCTTGGACAGTTCAGTCCTGTGAGCATATATTGTGCCGCTCCTATTGCTCACTCAGGACTCCTTCCGCATCCACAACACCTCCTGCGGCTATAGAGATCCAAGCCCCTCCTCCGCCTCAGCGGGAGACTTGGTATCTCCCAACCTGTCGGTCCTCAACACTCTCTGCCTTATGGCAGTGTCAGACCCGCTGGGACAGAGTGATGACAGGCGCTTAGCGCTGTCACCGCTCACTAAATACCACACAAATCGTGTAAGTTCTTTTTTTTGTTTTGTTTTTAAAAAAAAAAACAAAAAAAAAAAAAAAACTCTTCTTAAAGGAACGGAACTTTGTTCCATTATAAATATCTATGAGGAAAAAAATGTTAACATAGAAACCTCACCTACACTCAATTGAAAACTAATAAATAATAAAATCTAACACTAAACAGCAGGTACTGCTAAGCAGTACCAGACGCAGCCCAACTCCTTGGGCACTTAGACATAACTGAGGTGGATGGGGTTGCAGAGGGGAGGAGTCAGCAGCAAGTTTAGTTCTTAACTGTTTAAGTGCCAACTCCAACGCCCTCCGACAACCCCAAGGTAGCAGTGTCCCCCAGAATGGATGATGGAGAAAAAAAAATTGTAGACAGAGCACATCAGGTCAGAGTGCGCTGTTATCATGCTCATACAATATCTGGTAAAAAAAAAAAACCTCTACAATGCATTGGAAAAATGTAGTGTACAGTGCAATCTAAGTAGAAGAGAGCTGAAACAATACACATGCAATACTTTAAAAAAATTGTCGACAGTGAAAAGCGTAATCTAGGTAAAAGTAAGTACAGCAACATATAAAATACTGAAGAAAACTTACATAACGTACAGCGCAATCTGGGTAGGGAAGACTGGTGGTAGTAGAATAAAGTAGAAGAGCCCAGCGCATTCTAGGTAGAAGAGAGCTGTATACCAAACATACATTTCAGTATAACTCAACAATGGAGAGATCTACAGTGTAGAGAACTGGAATGTGTATCATCACAAAGAAAATCTCACAGAATTCAGGAGTCTATCAAATTCTAGTGGGCTTTCCAATGCGAAAGCAAAAACCCACCAAGGAGGAGGTAGTGGGGGTGAGGGTAATGCACACACCCCCCTCCCCACCCCCTACAAGGTCTAGTCCAAACATGGCACTGTCTCCCCTTGCCATGTCTGTACCTAGGGGGGGCTGCTGCATTATGAGCTCCCACCTCATCGCAGCAATCACAGTCTTAGCTGCAGGCGGGAGACTGGAGCTGCTTCAGAATGTTGCCCTTTGCTCCTGGAATGTAGTCCATTGCTGAATGTAGTGGTAGGTCCGCAACGCTCATGAAAGCTTCTTTACAGTCACCGCAGGAAAGCAAACAAGGGAAAAAAAAAAAGTGGCAGCTCAGTTAGAGACGCCCTACTCCATGGAACCCTAAAGTAAAAGACGAGAAAAGATGGATGGAGGGACATAGACGTAGAGGAGATAGGCATCTATTTAAACTTGTTTGTGCACTTACTCCAGCACAGCGCCCTTTTTACCCCATGATTGAGCAGTGCCCCCCAAATGTGATGAATGAGAAATTAGTTTTATTGAGGGTATATGAGTGGGGCACAGACTTCATGACAATGATGGAAAACATACTTGTGGACATGACTTGTTGTGTAGGGGCCATACCCGGGCCCTGATTCATTGGTGCAGAAGGCATGCCTGAAGCAGTGGGCATTAGATGTTGTTTCTGTATCCTATTGCGACGTTTTTCCTCCAGTTCTTTCTGTATCTTATAAATTTTCTCTGCAAGCAAATGATAGTACTCGGCCTGGAAACAGTAAATGTTGTGTTAAAGTAATGGTTTCCCCTCACAAATTATTGAAGAAAGGTAAAACTTAATTGCCTTCTTTTCTCATTTCATTAGTGTAGAAGGCAAGTACATAAAATTACAGAGTAAGAGGTACTTACATTTTGTATTGTACTGCCTTCACCAGTTGTAAATATGCAACCCAATTACTTGATTGGGTTTCTCGAATGAGATGCATTTAAATGGTTTACTTAAAAACCATTATGAGTGGTGTTTAATAAAACGCTACAAGGTTGGCAGATTAAGAAACATCCTCCTTCAGTTATAACCAGTTTGCTCATTTAAAATATTTATTTTTTTGTGCTGGATCCCACAATTTTAGAATACTGTGATATCCTATCAAAGAAACAACAACATTCTAAAAGAGCATTCTAATGAGTGTGTAAACACTGCTCTGACAATGAAATCTCTGTGGTGTGACAGGAGCAGCATTCACTTCTATGTTACTCTAAACAAGCGTTTCTCAATCTATCCTCAGTTTACTGGTTAGAAAAGTCTGGCGTTCCAAATGCTATACAACTGTCATTAGGCAGCAAACCAACAAAAAAAATAAAAAATGCTTCCCTGTGCACCTTATTACACAAAATAGTAGTCTTGCTGTACATTTGGAAATTACCCTGCTATTAGCAGATTCATACATGTCCCCTTCGACTTTGCGGGCATAAGCTACAAGATTCTCCATTCGCCTGTCCTTCAATGCAGCTGGATCGGGAGTTGGGAATATGGCTTGAACACTAAAATTAAAAAGAAAAATTTGAAAATCCTTTAATCCTAAAAGGCACTATACATATACACACAGTGAATCATTAATTACTGTCTTGGCTAACATTTTTATTTCTGTTAACTTTCAGACACAAATATAGTTGGGACCAGGCAGATGCTCTAACAGAAAGCCTAAGAGCTTGATGTTTGAATTGAAAACCCTTTAAGCACTGTATAAAAGAAATCCTGTTTGTTACTGGAGCTTACAACAGTGAGATATGGAAACATTTCTCAACTTAAAAGCAATATAAATGTAGATCTTTTAAGCACCGACGGTCTAAGATTCAAAACATTTTGCTTGCTAATGTTGTACAGCAATTCTACAGTTTCAATATAAAACAATTTTCATTAGGTAATACATTTGATTAAAGTTTATGCATGTCACATATTGTTGCATTACTTAACTGAATGTTAAATACTACAACAATATAAAAAAAATTGCGCAAAGTGACATTATAAACACAGTATACAAGATGTTATGTAACTAAAAATAACCCAAATTTGTAAAAAAAAAAAAAAAAAAAAAAAAAAGTACAACTTTCCACTTGGAAACATCTTAAAACTTCTCTCTTCCTAATCTGCAACCCAATGTAGAAATTTGAAAGAGGCATGGACAACAACCAGGAACCTTCTAGATACATGAAGAGCTCATCAATTAGCATAGGGAGGTTAACTCCTTCATGTCCTCTTTAATATACAAAGATCGATCGTTTTAACTATAATTGCAAGATTCCCAGCTTCTGGTAATGGGAAAGGGAGGTTAAATTAGAAAGAGGGGAGATTGCTCAAAACACTTTAAAATTCCACTTGTTAAACCCTCCACCATTAAAAAGAAAAATTGGAGAAATGTAATGAAAATGTATGACTTCACTATTTGGTACGAATCAAAGTGTGTTTTTTTGAATACAGAACATTGAGATAAGTTACCTCCACTTTTCTTTTCTTTAGTTGCAGCTTATTGCTGTAGCATTTCCTTCAGTTTTAAAGGCCTGTCATTGTGCTGCAAACATATTTATAATTTAAAACTAACAAATTGCTACTGCTGTCTATAGTCTCTGAAGTCTTAAGCAGACTAAGGCAAAACTAGAGCTCAGACTCAGCTGAAGTGCACAATGACTCAACATTAATATAGAAAAAAAACCATACAATTTTTAACAATAGAGAACACATGTAAAATCCTCTTCTACATTAGTAAATAAATTATTTGCTAGAAAGGGAAGTCAACTATTGCTTACAGTTTGTGAACTAGATGGTTCCTTAGGTCCTGGGTTATATCTTCATGCCAGGGTTTTCGGATTCCAGTGCTGGATGGAGGAGTTGCAGTTGGCATGGATCCCAAGTTGGGAACACTACTGCCATCACCCATCATTGCACTAAAAAAATTGTGCCAAAAGATTAGTTTGAAATTACATTTGTCATGCTTTGAGAGATCAATGACTGTGCAAATCACTTGTCTTTTAACTCATCTGTAATTATTTTCAAAGTACAGTGACTTGCAACACAACAACTTTTACTAATTTGGAAACCAAATAATGAATTTTACCAAACATTCCAGAATGCCTTGGTTATGCAGAAAAATAAATAGCTTTGCGTAATATCAAAGAATCAAGACTAGAAAAAAAGAATTTGTATACTTGCGATAAGTCCGTTTCTCCGATTCCTTCTGGGGGACACTACTACCATGGGGTTGAGTGACGGGGGAGTAGGAGTTGGCACATAACTTATGAGCTGCCAATAGACTCCTCCCCCCTGCCAGCCCCGAGTCCTCAGTTTAATTATAAAGCCCCAAAGAAGATAGACCAATCAACCAAGAACAAACAGAAGAAGAGCAAAAGGGAAGGAACGCAGCGTCCCCCAGAAGGAATCAAAGAAACAGATTTATCGTAAGTATATAAATCCTTTTTTCTCTTTCATCCATCTGGGGGACACTGCTATCATAGGGACTTTCTAAAGCAGCCCCCTTGAAGGGAGGGACTGCTCCAATAGCCCGGCATGTAGTACACTACGGCCAAAACTGGCGTCTACCAATGCAAAGACATTGAATTGGTAAAATCTTGTAAACGTATGGACAGAGGACCAGGTGGCTGCTCTGCATAACTGATCCGCTGAAGCCCCATTCCGCAGAGCACAAGACGCCCCGACAGAATGGGTAGAATGGGCAACAATACGCTCTAACACAGGACGTTTAGCACGGATATAAGCCTGCTTAATAGTCAACGTCAGCCATCTAGCAGTAGGCTGCTTAGAAGCTGGCCAACCACGTCTTGAAAACTCAAATAAGACAAATAAGGAATCTGTACAGCAAATCTTAGAAGTGCTCTTGACATAGATTTGTAAAGCCCTGACCACATCCACAAAGGTCATAGCCCCTGAGGATCTTCTATGAACACCGAAACTGCTATTTCCTGGTTTACATGAAAACCAGAAACTACCTTAGGTAGAAATGATGGAGTCGTTCCAAGAACTGTTCTGTCATCATGAAACACCAGATAAAGTTCTCTACAAGACAAAGCCCCCAGCTCGACACCCTCTGGGCTGAGACAATAGCAAGAAGGAAAACCACCTTCCATGTTAAGAACCATAAGTCTGCAGACTGTAGAGGTTTAAATTGAGGCTCCTGAAGCATATTAAGGAAAAACTTAAGATCCCAAGGAGCCGTGGGCGGAACATATGGAGGTTGGATATGTAGGACTCCCTGTAAGAAGGTCCTAACATCGGTATTTCTGCAAGAGGTCTGTGAAAAAACACAGACAGAGCAGACACCTGTACTTTTAATGATCCTAGGCAAAGACCTCCATCCAGGCCATCCTGGAGAAACGCAAGAAACATAGCAAGATAGAACAAAGCATGCAATTCGGATTCCTACACCATTTAATATATTTAAGCCAGATACGGCGATATATTTGAGCCGAAACAGGCTTTCTAGCCTTAATAAGGGGTATTAAGGAGCCACCAGAATGACTTGCAGTCCTCCCTGCTTGACTCTCCGAAGGACCCGGGGAATCATGGAAATGGAAGGAAACAGGTAACCTAACCTGAAGTCCCAAGGCATTGTCAACACATCCACCGCAACTGCCAAGGGATCTCTTGCTCTTGAGCAAAACTCTGGTACTTTTCTGTTGTATCAAGACGCCATCAGATCTCCATCCAGAAGCCCCCACGGATCGACCAGGGTCTGAAAGACCCCCGGATGAAGAGCCCATTCTCTTGGCAGAACATCATGCCGGCTTAGATAGTCCGCTTGCCAGCTGTGAATGCATGGAATAAAGACTGCTGAGATGGCGGGACATAATTTTTTGGCTCATGTGAAAATCTGATATGTCACATCTATCGCTCCTGGTGCCTCCTTGCCCGTTTACGTACGACACTGCCGTGGCATTGTCGGACTGAAGACAAACCAGAAATCCTTGCAGGATTAGCTGTGCTCCCTGCAATGCTCTCAACATGGCTTTTAGTTCCAGAACATTTATGGGGAGTGATGACTCTTAAGACAGACCAGAGCCCCTTAAGTCAGATGAAGAGCCACCGCCCCCTAACCCCAAAGGCTGGTGTCCGTGGATACTAAGATCCAAGTCCAGGGGGAAAGGACCTGCCGACTATCAAATTGTCTCTGACTGGCCACCATCTGAGACACTGTTAAAATTAGAGAGATAAAGAGATAAGGAGATAAAATTAGCTGACACTAACTTCAAATGGGATCCTGCCCATTTTTTCAATAGGTCCCATCGAAAACACCGAGAATTTATTTGGCCATAAGGGAGACACTCAAAAGCAGACACCATTTTTTCTAGTAATCGCATGCACAGGAGGACCGACGGTCTCCGGCAAGACAGAACTTGGTTTGTCAAAACTCACAGGGACCTTATCTTGTCCTCTGGAAGAAACACCTTCTGACAGCTGGTGTCCATTATTAGTCCCAGAAATGACATCCTTTGACAAGGAATTAACCGATTTCCCGAGGTTTAGGAGCCAGCCATGCTTTTCTAGAATGCAAATGGTCAATTGAAGATGTTGTACTAGCAATTGCGCTGAAGCAGCTTTGATCAGCAAGTCGAACAGATAGGGTACTAATTGCACCCCTCTGGAATGAAGATAAGCTGCCATAACCGCCATGATCTTTGTAAACACCCATGGCGCTGTCACAAGTCCGAATGGAAGAGCCCTGAACTGGTTGTTGGCAGACCCCACTGTGAATCTGGAAAGAGCCTGATGCGCTTTCCAGATTGGGACATGGAGGTAGGCGTCCTTGATATCTATTGATGCCATGAACTGACCTGCCTCCAGTCCGTTGATGACAGATCTCAGGGCTTCCATTCGAAATGTAACTACCAGCAGGTGAAGATTCAACTGCTTGAGGTTCAATACTGGCCTGAAAGAACCATCCGGCTTTTGGACCAAAAAGAGGTTGGAGTAAAACCCGAGTGCTTTGGTCTTCTGGGACTTTCAAGATAACTCCCTGCAAAAGAGAGGCGACGCAATTGAACATTGCCCGTCTTTCTGTGGATGGCAGGGCAAGCTGGTTACAAAAAAACCTTTGAGGGCTGGACCTTCCAAGTCTATCATGTAGCCTCTTGCCATGATACCGCAAATCCAACTGTCCACCGAGGACTCTGCCCACTGATCTTTGAACAGTAGTAGACGTCCCCCAAACCCCGCCGTCACTAACATTGGAGGGTGGGTGTCATGCTGCCAGTTTATCCGGAAGCTTGGAAGAGGGACGGCTTGAGGAGGAGGAGGAGGAAGACCTACCTCGGAGAGGACCTTGGATCTAAATGTCTGACTCCTGCCAGACAAGCCCCCTCGAAAGGGCTGTCTGACGAACTAAACCTAGGAGTTCTAGGCTTTGGAGTATGGACTGGTAAAAAGATACTTTTGCCTCCTGTAGCCTGGGAAAATCATTGAATCCAATTCTGGGCCAAATAACACTCTGCTTGAATAAGGGAGAGGCTCTAAAGACTTTTAGACTCAAAGTCCGCATCCCAAAACCTCAGACATAATGTTCTTCTAGCCGCCACAGCTGTTGCAGAGATAGAAGAGGAAATAGTAGCAGAGTTCTGAGCAGCCTCCTAGACATAACCTGAAGCCTCCTTAAGGTGTAATGCCAACGGAAGTCAGAATCCTGCAAGGCTATCGCTAATTGGTTAGCCCACGTTTACATAGCTCTTGCAACCCATGTTGCTAGAAACGCGGGCCTGAAATTGGTACCTGCTGCCGCGTAGACGGACTTTAGAAAAGTCTCTAACTTACGGTCAGTTGGGTCCTGTAATGAAGCTGTTCCTGGAACGTGAAGCGTAGTGTGGCGAGCTAAGCGCGCCACTGGATTATCATCATCATCATCATCTATTTATATAGCACCACTAATTACGCAGCGCTGTACAGAGAACTCATTCACATCAGTCCCTGCCCTATTGGAGCTTACAGTCTAAATTCCCTAATATAGACACACACTCACACACAGACAGACACGGAGACAGACAAAGAGGGAGAAACTAGGGTCAATTTTGATAGCAGCCAATTTACCTACCAGTATGTTTTTGGAGTGTGGGAGGAAACCGGAGCACCCGGAGGAAACCCACGCAAGGGAGAACATACAAACTCCACACAGATAAGACCATTACAGGATTATCTACTTTTGGGACTTCCCAATGAGATATGTCTTCCTCCTGCAAACCTTTGTCAGGTTGTTTCCATGATGCTTCTGCGATCTCTCAACTCCACAGGAGGAAAAACGGACTGCCTGTTTAGAGACCTTCTTAAAAAGACCCCGCTCTGAAGACCTAGCCTCTTCTAAGTCCAAGAACACTAGGGTTTGACGCACTGCTATCACCAGGTTGTCCACACCCCAATATCTTGGAGACACCTCTGAGACCACCTGTGCAGAATCTGAGTCCTCTACAACTTCACCTTCTTCTTCTGAGGATCTCTCTGAGTCCTAAAGAGCCAGAAGGGAATTAGCCGATATATGTCTCTTGGATTCTGGGTAAATGCATCAGACTCTCTAGAAATCAGTTCAATTGATCTATACCCCTGACTAACGAAGTGGACCAAGCCAGTTCACCCATGATACGGGCCTGAGAAGGCAATACAGAGGGGTATACCACTAGTCCTGAAGCAATAGACTCGGTATTCCCCATGACCACCCAAGGGTGGTCATGGAGGTTACATTTCCAGAGGTTAAAGGGAGTGACGCTGCCACCGCTGGAATTTCTGAGGGCTTAGAAAGCAGCTGTACCAAAGTACTAACCCCCTGCGTCAGGGCAGCCGACCATGCTGGAGTTTCTGATAGAAGTAGGGCACTAGCCTGTGAATGTGCCGCCCTGGAAGCCCCACCAAAGTCATTACAGAGAGTCCCTGGTACCTGCTGCTCACTAGCCAGTTTATTATTACACTTGGAAGTAGTATAGTATTTGGCCTTGGGTGCTTAACCTTTTTCAGACATTTTTTTAAGGAAACACAGTACAGCCAAACACCAGACACACAGAAATAATCAGAAGATACTAACTGATCTATGACAAAGTCAAAAGATAGTATCCCTGTATGAGTGTTATATGCGAGAGCAAGTATCTAAATAGCCATATACCATGACCCACCAATATATATAACTTCACAACAATATTCTAATACATCCGATCTATAGAACAGTACCATATTTCTTTTCTATATACTCCCTAGAGTATATAGAAAAGAAATATGGTACTTAGCCTTCCTTCTGGACTAAGTAACCGAGAGGGAGAAGCATGTCATCAGCTCTGTCCTGCACGGAGATGAAGCAGTGACCTGGATGCCTTTTTTCCCGGGCAGAATTGGCACCCTCGGACTGTTCCACTTTATCCTCTGAGAAGGGGGGAGTTTTATTTTATTATTTAACTCTCCCCATCAATATGGCTCCTCACCTCTAATATCTATAACATTCATGGTGCCATATGCTGCCCAGGCGATCTTTGCTTCTATCATAAGCAGAGTCGCCTATTTTGTACTGTCTATGCAGCGCCAAGTTCCCTCCTCCTTTCTCTGAGTGGGGAATTGGTATCTCCCATCTGTCCTCCTCTGCTTCCCGAATGGCTGCACAGCGTACCGGCGCTCTATGCCCATCGGGCAGCGCTGGTATTCTGCAATAGGCGGCGTGACAACGGCTTGCTAAGCCGCTTGTCTCACTGCAAGAGGAGTAAAAAATAGAAAGGAAAAAAAATACTTCCCGTCAGCTCTCCGCTGACAGGCACTTCAACGAGTGTGCTCTGTTATAAACAGAGCACACTCGTCCTTAGTTCAAATAAAAACAAGAATAAAAAGTGAATATAATTCACTGGTTTAGGTTTTTTATTTACTGTATAAAAAACAAGCCCATCTCCTTGGGCACCTAACTTAAACTGAGGACTCAGGCCTGACAGGGGGAGGAGTCTGTCGGCAGTTCACATGTTAACTAGTTATGTGCCAACTCCTACTCCCCCTCACTCAACTCCATGGTAGCAGTGTCCCCCAGATGGATGAAAGAGAAATATCTGTCTAAGCTCTAAATTAAAAGATATAAGTTTTCAGATAGAAGACACTGTTTACAAAATGACCTTCATACAAATCAATGATTGCAAAAAAAACAAAAAAACTAAACAAAAAACACAAGTAAACCTACTTCTGAGAGTTCATGCCTGGATGCAGCATCGAGTCAGGAAGCAAATTAGAGCTCTGGACGCCAACCCCACCATTCACTCCTACCGAGCTTGCATCTGTACAAAAGAATAGAGACAAATAAAGTACATAAAGTTATTAAAGAGACATTAAGGACCCCAATGTATTCTGTAGAATAGATCAATATCTCACTTTGGTGTGGGGGGACGAAAGAGGGCTAAAGTTAACTTTCCTATATATGTTCTGTAATTTTGGAGCTATTGCTCTCCCCAATCTAAGACTATTATCAGGCTTACCATCTGACCCACCTCAAATTATGGGTTTCTAATTCTGACCATCATGACCTACACTGGGAATTAGTACACCTATATTGGTAGTAGCTACACTCCATTATAGGCCTTATTGGCAGGCACGATTAATACAAAAAGACTAAAAGATATTAGTGTATTAACGCTGACAACCAGAAGCTGCCCTCCGTTTTCTGGCTTCTGATTCGTAAAGCCTAAAACCAAACATTCATAAAATTCAAAAACAAATGGTGCTGCCGGTCAACAATCTTACACTCAAAAAGAATATACACTAAAGAGTAATAAATGTAAACTGAAATCAAACTCTCTGAAAAGTATTAAAACTACAAAACTTCTATATCCAAAATGTACAACCGTCCCAAAGTTCGTGTAGTCCAATTTCTAATTGCTCAAGTCCAACAGAAAGACTATGACATCACAGACTTTTTGTCAGGGAGTGATGGTAATTGGTCAACTTTTTGTAGATTGCTTAAAAAAGGTACAAATGCAAGAAGAAAAGGATATACCGTGGACAATGCTTTTCTTCTATCTTCAAATCAGACATGCTTTGATGGCACAATTTGGCAATGGGATACAGACCCTGATTGATGATTGAGGTACGCTACTACCGTTGCAATATCCGACTGGACTCTGCCCTTTCAGATGTTTTTGCGCAGAAAGCTGGTCAGATGTGACCTGAGCAGCCACCAAGTGAGGGACAGGTGGACCAGAGATGATGGAATGAACAACTGTTTGTCCAGATGTGAGTGAAAGCCTGACCATTTGCGCAGGATTTCCCACTGAAAAGCTCGCAAATGGAACTGCGCATTAGGCACTACTTCGAAGACTGACACCATTATCCCCATCAGCATCATGCATCGCAGCAGGGACTCCTGACACTTGCTTACGAGTTCTCTAATCTTGGACTGGAGCAATAGTATCTTATCTTCCAGGAGGAACACACTGATACCTTCTCCAATCCAATCTTCTGCAATGGGATTAGAGATGACTTTAGCAGGATGATTATTCAACCATGTTCCTCCAGGAAGGATCTGGTCAACTGGATGTGCTCTGATGGGATCTAAACCTAAAAAAAAAAAAAAAAAAAGAAGGCCATCCAAGGCATTACTATGACGCCCTGGAAGCGGTACAGAGCTGCCATTATTGCCATCACCTTTGTAAAGGCCCTCGGAGCGGTCGCTAGACCGAAGGGTAACGCCTTGAATTGGAAATGATTTTACTTTACTGCAAAGCATAGTAAGCATTGATGGCCCTGCCAATGGGAATGAGCAAGTAAGCGTCCTTTATATCCAGGGAAGCGAAAAACTCTCTGTACCATGGCCGCTATCACTGACCTGAGAGAATCCATCTGGAATCTCTTGACAGACTTGTAAGTTCAGGGTCTTTAAACTTAACATTGGTCCGAGTCTTCCAGCTTTCGGACTAGGAAAAGGTTTGAGTTAAACCTCAAATCTCTCCCCGATGGCGAAACTGGAATGACGATTCCCGCGTCCAGCAAGTTCTGGATTGCTATCTGAAGGGCACTGTACCAAATGCCGCAGGCTGGATGATCAGTGGTGAAAAAACAGCAACAAGGAACCTGAGGCAAGTCTATGGCGTACCCCTCGTGACAATGCTCTTGATCCATGGGTCCCATGATTATTCCAGCCACCAGTCCCGAAAGAGCAGTAGACAAGCCCCAACTACAGCTCTGTGTATGGAGGTCACATCATGCCGAGGCCGACTGTCGGTTTGGGCTGTCCTCTGCGTGAACGATCTCGGCCCCTATGGAAACTGCCCATAGAGGGAGCATTTGTCTAGTCCCTGGTAGGCGATCCTCTGGATCTGTGTAGGGGCCGAAAGGACCAAAATCTAGACTCCTTAGGCCTGGTCTAAGTGACAAGCAAAAACGGTCTTGCCTCCCCATTGCTTCCAAAATGAGCTGGTCTAATCTGACTCAAAAGAGGGAGATGCTGTCAAAAGGTACAGCCTCCAAGGTGCGTTTGGAATCCGCGTCTGCGAACTAATAGTGCAACCATAAGGAACGTCTGGCTGCCATGACCAACGCAGAGAGTTTAGCCACAACTGAATTAACATCCAATGATGCCTGCCCTAAAAACTCAGATGCCTCTTTAATATGACCGGAAAGTGTCATTAATTCCTCACTAGTGGCTCCATCATCAACATTTTAATAGCAGCCAATAAACCTACCAGTATGTTTTTGGGGATTGGGTACAGTTTTTCGATTGCAAAAAACCCAATCTACAAATAAAAAAACAAAAAAAAAGTGTTTCAAACTGATATAAATATTAATAGACTTGCCTTTAAACCGACTGTGCAGATCACCGATGGAGCAGTATGCTGACCGCAAGTGATTTTTAAAGCTATCCGGCACTACAGTTTACTGACATCGCGTTGCTTATTATTCTGAATTTAAAGCGGCAATGTCGGGCCCCTGCAGGTCAATTAACCTGTAGGGCCGACATTGCCACTTTAAATTCAGATTATGAGGCAGAAGTGCTACCCACTAAGCCACCATGCTGCCCATCCCGGAGACCTGAAAATGCTACCAGCTGCTTCGTAAACAGACCGGAGCTTAAAGTCACATTTCTTATCCGTGGCGTCCTTGTCACCTGGTAAAATGGTTGTTCCATTAAACCTGGCTATGTGAGGGTCCACTCTTGGAAGAGCTTCCCATTTGTCACAATATTCATCTTGAAGAAGGTAGAGTTTTAAACTTTCCTGCCCCGCTAAACCGCCGATCAGGCTTTTTCCAGGCATCTGAAATTATTTCCATTAATTGAGGCAATAGGAGAAAGGAAATAAGATGTTTCATCTGCCTTTTAAAACAGAGAAAAACCAGCTTCCCGGGATACCTCTGGGTTAGTGAAGCCTAATGTCTGGCGCACTCCCAGCACCAGGTCCTCTACGCCCTGCGCTGTGGATGTATCTTCGATACTGGCTGAATCCTTTTCCCCATGATCTCTGCGAACCTCGTCTTCTTCCTCCGACGAAACATCTGAAGTGGACATTAAATTTCTAGCTTTCTGCGAAGCCTGACGCTTATGTCTCTTAGCAGTGTTCCAGTGAGAAATTAGCCACAACTAAACCCTGGACCGAGACTGCAAGAGTCTGTGCTAAATAGGATTCTACTTGGGACGCTCCTGAAGTGGACTGTCAAGATTCAGGTTCCTCTCTGAATTAGTATCTGCTTGTTGTCTAGGGGGCAGGGGGACGCGACTGAAGCAGCTGTCAGTGTGCTGCGTTCGCGGCTGTCAGCGTTAAGTAGCGCTGACAGATTCTTTCCTGGCCAAGAAATAGAGTGACGGCCGGCTGTGCTGTGGTAGGAAAGGCCGTTAAGGCTACTCATCCCGGCTCAGAAAGACTGCAGGCTATCCACCCCTTGGGAGGCATCCCTGAGCCCAGCTTTCCTACCCTCTAGTGAAAATATTAATAAAAATATCAATAAAAGAAATTCTGGGCAAGAGCCCTAAAAAAAACATGCCCCACTTCTATAGCAGTGGTGGAGTTACACTCACAATTTTAACTGTTTAAGTGCCAGGACTCCTGTTACCACCTACTATACCCCTATATTTTCGCAGTGTCCCCCAATTGGACGTGCAAGACAAGTGGAAGTGACTCTGGGACCTTTTGACATCTCTTTTGTGACTACACCCAAATTCAAGCCTTCTGGTTTAAAGTTATTCCATGAATCACTAAAACACGCATTTAAATCCCTTTACGATTGGCAGCTGCTTGGCTTTTTCGGCTGTGACAAATAGTGACAATATATCTATTGAATTTATTTATGATGGCTAAAGTCTGCATACCCAGTGCTGGATGGCCCCCACCAGTCATTATTATTCATCTCTGGATTACGTTAGTCAATGAAACGATAAGACATGAAAGATTTGCATATAGTAGTAGTTGAAAGGCCTTACCAAAAATTGAAAGTGTGTGGCGTAGGTGGTTTGACTCTCCCGGGTGCTCATACCAGGCGACATACCGCATCATTTTAAGCCTCAATGCTATTATTACCAATGTGTTTTTTCATGTTTGTTTGTAAGCACTAACGATTTTGTATTTTAAACACCTCCTGCTCACCCTATCTATACTAAATGGAATGCGGTATCTGGCATTTTTTTTTTAACATAATGCGAACAGTACAACCTGTAACAATGTATATATCAATAAAAAAACAAAAAAACATTAAGACATTAAGGAAAAGGGGGTACGTACCCTAGAGACAATAAAAGCCATTTTAAGCATTGTAACAAAAATCTAAGGTCAAATCTAAAATCACTGAGGAAGCCATGTTTATATGGTAAAAACCCATTTGGACAAAAAGGATACTACTGCAAGTGTTATTTATTCATGTTTTTATTTGCATTTTCATTTGTTTGATTTTACTGCAATTTCTTTTTCCTGTCCACAAATGTTTCACATATTGAGCAAATGTCCTCAATACTCCACTCTAATACCTCTTTCTACGCTCTTCTGTATATAACAATCCATACCTATCGGTATATTGACCAAGTTTTCCATTATTTCCCTTTTATGGTTTATTGTGTGTCTTGCATACTCTTATTTGAACACCTACCCTACCACCACAATACCTCTGGAACTACCCATTTCCACACCACCCTGAACCACCTAGACCAAGATTATCCAAAACAAGAGCCAACCTAGTGCTCCACGGCAACAAACCTACTTTTTCAAACTTTACTAGGTGAAAAAAAGTGTTTGCACCACACATTATACTTAAATTATGACTGGATGCTATGTGTTTGGGAATGTTTTGATCTGATGTCCAGCGCAGCAAATACAGAATTTGGTAATTATTTTTCAAATCGGAGCTTTCAAACAATCCTTAACATTGCTAAATAAATTTGATATACTAGGTGGACATTCAAAAAGTAACACTGCATTTGGCACATTCTTAACTGAACGAAAATTCAAGAAAATAAATCTCTTACTCATTGAGTTCATCGAGCGCATCCCCTGAGGAGAGTGTCCTGATTGTTGACCTTTTACTTGTGTCTGGGGTTGAGTCTGCAGTTGGTTGCCCTGATATGGTAATCCAAGGGCTGCATATGCCCTCTCTATGGAGCTAGGATCAATTTGGTTTGTAGAATTAAGTGAAGGAGCCGGCTGTTGGCCCACATTACCGACTGTTCCCACTGTGCCAGCACCTCCTATAGCCATTGGTGGACTACCAAGCAATGCTGCAGAGAACCAGGAATATTGTTATTAGTACTGGACAATACATGGTAGAAGGACATAGTTTAACAGAATCTTAGATTGCCTTGTACATACACTGCTGGTTGCGTTTGTCCCCTGCATTCTTCAAAGGTAGACAGACTGGACAATCATGTCGTGTACAGTTTTTCCAGTGCGAAATTATCTGTCGTGAAGAGGCGCAGTGTGCAACTGAACACCAGACAATACGGGGTGCATAGAGGGGAAAAAAAAAAAAAAAAAAAAAAAAGGGAGGGAAGACGGGGGAGGGGGTGTTAAATGTGGTAGGTTGTAATCAAAACACAAACAAACCTATAAAATGTAGATTTATAATCAAAACCTAGCCATATGTTCAGTTTATAAGAGAATACCACCTAAAACTGATAGTAATTAAAATATTGAACAGTTTATCTCCAATAGTTAAAAAGGCACAAGTTAGAAAGTGTATTCAAGGTTTAGTTATTTTTGTAAGATGTCTGAAGGAGCCAGTCTGCTTTTCACACATGCAAGCCCAACTTGTACAACGCACTAGAAGTATAAACTGTGGCAAATAAATTCTTTTATTCTTTTAAAATTTTGGAAAGCTAACAAGAATCTTTTGCTGAAAGACAAAACATGGTTGCTATAGCCAATTAAGAGATAGGCAATGTTATATTGTATAACATGTAACCATTTGTCTAAAGACAAGTACTACCTCACTAAAAAATGCCTTGCATACGGTACAAGACAAGCACACCGCAGATTTTATAATGTAAGAGTCACTGGGGAGTGTTTATTACAAACACTGTATATCACGCTTTGGAATGCTATGTGTCCCTTAATTGTTCACATGTTATTGCTGGACTTCTCTTGAATTCTTATATTATGTACTCTGTTATTAATAAAAAGTATTGGGGAAAAAAAGAAAAGAAAAAGGAAGAAGAATCGGCTTGCGGCCCATCTAGTCAAACAGCATATGACTTCCAAGAAAGTAACATGGTTCAGGAAGGCCAATTACTGCTGCCAGTGAATCATGCTGCACGGAAAGGTTTCTCTTTAATTATATATTTATATTGGCTGAGGTTCATGGGTCAATTGTCATATTTAAAAGGATTAAAAAAATACCAACATTTTTCAAGGCTACCTCTATTTTGAGGTTTTTCTTGAATGCACAAGCAGTTAAGAGCATTAAGGAGCGTGAAAAATGATGCAATAATTTTTTCATACCAACACAATTCAAGAAAGTAAAAGACCCACAACCCTCTCACACATAAATCTGGATATAGCCCCCTTCACGGTATTCCACATGAAATATTTGTGTGCTTTTCATAAGATTCCCCCCTCACACACCTTCAAGAGCAATACATTGCCATTGTAAGACATGTGTGCACAGAAGCTCAAGTATTGTAGGACATTGAATCACTTGACACACATCAGTCACCTTGGCATGATTTTCCAGCCTGGCAATGGGTCATGTGATTCAGCACATTCTTCATGGTGCGGCAATGAGGTAAGTTGCACTGTCGCACCTCACCATTTGCTTGTTCTCTTCTCTGGCACTTGTGGGCATGTAACAGAAGAACTAGTTGTTGTTGGATCAGCTTTCGCTTTTCAGGATCTGCTGTTGGGGCTCCTGAGCCAATCCCCTGTGGAGCACCAGTGCCCATACCCTGAGGGGCTGCTTGGACAATGCTGGCCTGGGGTACTTGAGTAGAAGACTGCTGCCCCTAAACGGAAAGTCATAAGGAGAGGAGAAAAAAACCCAAACAAAAATAAATAAATCTCTCTAAATCTGAAATAGTGCTCCAAAAAAAAATAAAAATCCAAAAACTTCAAATAGCCTGACAATATATTTAGTCCAACAAAATTTCTGCTTACGGAAAAATAAATAATCTTTTGCAAAAAAACACATTTTCTGATCTTATGACAGCTACATAAGACACTTACTGCTGAACCATGCAAGTGTATTTTGGTATAAACTGGCAAGACACAAAATAGATTTACCAGTTTTGCAATACACACCATGTTTGGCATGCCTGCTCCAGGTTTCTTATCCATTGAAAACTGAGACAGGCTGTTCTGTAGAGTTGCTTTGTTCTGCATTTGTGAACCAAGTCCTGCAGTCCCCAGCGGAGGACCTGTATTCTGACCATATGATGCCCCATAGGGATTAGGGTTGTTCATTATCCCAAGCTAGTGAAAAAAAAAGAAAAAGGAAAAAAAATAAGTAGTAATTTAAGCGTTTAATGTCCAAGTAAAATAGCAGTATTTAAGTAGATCTTAATCAGCAACCCCAAAAATTATTTAAAAGCAAAATGTTTTGTATTAAACCAATTTAAGTGGACACTGACCTTAGAACAGCTGCAAAATACAACTTGCCTAATAGAATGTTATTAGTTCAATTAAACACACCAAGTACAATAGACATTGAGCAATGTTTTAAAACCACTCCAAATTAAATAAAATGCGCAATAAATAGTGTTCAGTTTTGACCAGATATCCCTGTTTAAAAAACAAAAAACAAACAACCATTACCTTCCCACCACCATAGACAAAGCATCAATTCCTTCCACGTAATTTCTATATGGCAGAAAGCTGAGACTGTTGCAGAGACAACCCCAGCCCCGTTGTATGAATCAACCAAGCCACATTGTGCAATTCCATAAAGCAAGTGTGCCTATCTGTCAGTCACTGTGTTTATTTAGTTACATACGCTCCTGCCTCCTAACCTGGCAATTTGCTGCAGAGGAGTGAAAGAGCACAGTAGGCATATAAAGTAGAAACGCTTCAGCTACAGGTTTTCATTCAGTTCAGTAATAACGGGATATTTATACTTAAGTTAAATCCCTTTCTGAGACCTTTGATATACAGGCTTAGCCAGGAATGCAGACACTTTAAAATTTCTATATTATTTATGCAACTCCTCCCGCTCTGTACCCAGCCGCCAGCAAAGCTCTTTTACTAACCAAGCCCCAGAGGACAGAAGAGAGGGAACAAACAAAGGGGGAGGAAAACATCAGAGTTCTCTCCAGAACATTTTGCTAGCCAGGTGGCATTAAGAGGCAGCTTGGTGAGGGCAGTTGTAATACTTTGCAATAATATTGTAAAATTTTGGAAGTTATTGCCCATACCTGCCAGGACTTGTCAGACTGGTGGGCAGTGGACTTAACATACACTGCTGGCTGTAGTGCTCAGTTGGTGCCTGTTCCAATAGAACCAATGGTTTATTCTATTATAATAGGACTCTGCTGGGCTTCAAGAGCTGGGTGGCAAGTAAAGATGGAAGGAGCACCCGGGAAATAGATGCTGTGGAGAACACTTAACATCCTTCTACAACAAGAACAGAATATAAAAGGGGAACTAGAGTTAAATGTTTGCTTTACAATGGACTTAAGAAAAATAATTTGGGCAAGTATAAAAACTCCACTTTGTTTTTCTATCATCCAATTGGGACGATAGACCAGGTGCCCGCCAAACCTCTGCTCAGCATAGGCTCCATGCCACCCAGGAGGCACACACACCAATCTCCTGCTCCAAGAAAAGCCTGTCGAACCACCAAAGGAAATTGATCTAGCAATGGTTTGCTTGGATACCAGCCTACCTCTCTTGAGGTCATCAGAGGATCAAAATATAATCCCATCCCCGGTGAGGGTTCCCGACTCCGTGTTTAGAGATTTGCATTCCTCCTTCCTAAAGTTTATATGGCGTGCCAAGCCCCCTAGAATCTCGGTAGCAGTACTCAAAAAACCCAGGGCTCAGGGAGGCAGGGGTTTTCTAGACATCTGACCCAGGTTGCGGTAACCTATGCCCCTTACCAGTCCATATCATGGGTGGATCTGGAGACCCACCATGTTGGGATCCCCTCTATGGCATCACTCTGGGGCCTGGCTAATATAGATAGACCACCAGCGCCCTCCCTTTCTTCAAGCTCTTAAATTCTGCCTGTCGCTTTGGGACTCATGCCGGGTCAAATATAAATTGTCCTCCCTTGTCTCACCTCTGACTCCTCTCTGGGGCAACCCACACTTCCCTCCTGGCAATTCAACACAGCAATTTAAATATTGGATAAGGGCGGGAGTGCGGGTGGTTTCGGACCTGGCAGTCAATCAAACTTGGGCTTCTATGTCGGAACTTCATCATAGGTTTGAACCGTTTCGTCCGTTTTTTTTTTTTTGAGTACTTCCAGGTCCGACACTTCGCCATGTCTTTGCCCCCTCAGGAGGTTCTTCGGGCCCCGACATCCTTTGAGTATATGTGTTTACATTCCCCTCTCACTCAAGGGATGATCTCCCAGATCTATAATTGGCTCATAGACTATACCTTCGATACTCCAGGTCGACATGAAAGGGAATGGGAAAATGACCTGGGACCTCCCGCAGATGAGTCATGTTGGGAGGAGGTCAGGGAGGGTATTGCCAAGAGCTCGATCTCTACATTAATTAAGGAAACAGCATATAAAGTGTACTATAGGTGGTACTATACTCCTGATAAGTTGTCTCGAATGTTTCCTACGGCCACTCCGAGCTGCTGGCGGGAATGCGGCCAGAGAGGTACGATGTTACACATATGGTGGCCCTGCCCTCGCATAGTTCCTTTCTGGAACATGGTTCTTACGCTTATAAACACTCTATCAGAACAACAGGTAAATAAGGACCCCTGGTCATTCCTTCTCTCTCGCCCTATACCCAATGAGAGCGCGCCTTCTAATAAGCTTATCTCCCACATCTTGGCAGCAGCTAAATCCCTAATAGCGAAACATTGGAAAGACCCTAGGGCTCCCTCTATGCAGGAATTACGGTCCTACATAGCACATGTCGCAAGCATGGAGAGTATAACGTGTTACCTTCATGATAAATCATATAATTTCGATAAGGTGTGGGCCCCGTGGTTTTTTCTAGAAAGCCGTAGCTGCCTTTCCAGTACGGCTTCACCTCCTGCAGACGGAATATAGCTTTTGGGCCGCCTCCAGATCCCCGAGCTGGATATGGCGCGCTGCTGGCGAGTAATGTTTGTATGCTAGTTTTCTTTTTGGTAGCTAATGTAGCCGTGTGGCTTAGCTTTCCCAGCAATGTTCCAAGTTTGCTTATTTACTTATCAACAATATTGTTAACAGTACTTGTGCCTTTCTACCTCCCATCCCTCCTTCCTCTTTCCCCCTCCCCTCCATTCCCCATGATATAAAAGTATAAAACATAGAGGAGACATCTTGAATATTAATATCTTAATGTCAAACGTGTTGATTGTGATTTTCCTGTTGTTTCCTCTTTAAATAAAGAGTTTAAAAAAAAAATATATAGTCCCATCCCACGCATACATCACAAGTTTTCTGTACTTAAAGCCCTGACCACATACAGAAAGGAAAATGGAGATTCCTCTTCTTCCAGAGATCTACAATGGTCCAATTCCAGAATCATGACACCCCAATCCAGGTGAAACTTGCAGAGACCACTTTGGGCTGAAGAGAAAGTTTAGACTTACAGGATAGAGCACGCAGCTCCAAAATTCTAACTGTCTATATAGCCAAAAGAGAAAGTTGTCTTCCAATTTTGGAGCTGTTCGATAGAGGATGCTGCAAGACTGTCAACACCAGAGTGAGATCCAAAATAGAGAGAGAGTGTGTAAAATTATATATACGGTATACGGGAATATAACATATGGAAGATGTATGTGTATTATCCCTCTGTAATAAAGCCTGCAATTCAGGAAAACAGGTCAGTTTTCTCACTGGAACCTGAAACTTCAGGGACACAAGTCTCAAAACATGCGAAAAATAACAGTAGGCTGGGCAATTGAAAATATGCCGGAAATTAATTTTCACACCAGGAGATGCCTGTAATCAACAGCCTGTGGCAATTCTTTGCCGAAACCGGTTCTCTGGCCATAAGTATACTCTCAACCTACCTGTCACAACTGCCTTATGGATCATGGCTTAAGCCAGCCACGACAGAACTTAATGTGATGAAGATGACCCTGAATTAACAGCTCTTGTCTTAGAGGAAGATGCCATGTAGAGAATACCACAAACTTACTTGCAAGTCCAGCGTGAACATGATTAAACAAACTCTTTTTACCTCGTCACAAGATGGCGAAGTGGGGGGGGGGGGCTATTGGGACAGCGATTTGATGAAGAGGCACAATGTGATGGTGAAGGGGCCTATACCCATCTTACATTATTTTGACTCAACTACTTAAAAAACGGGACTACCCGGTAATTATTTGGCTTAGGGGTGCTTTGGAAAAATTATGGTGACCCTAAGGGTGCCTCGAAAGTTTGGAAACCACTGCCTTAAAACAATTGTCAGGAACCTCAGGGACGTTGGTGTTGTGAATGTTTTAGTACCAAGCGCACGACAAACTAAATAACCCGGTTTATCAGAGGAATCATGAACACAAGAGAAAGTGAGAAATGTACTCCACCTCACCATTCTTGTGAGAATTAGCGTGTCTGATTCTCCCCAGGACTGAAGCACTGCTGGACTCTTGCTCTAGGAAGATATAGCCAGAGCAGCAGAATCTAAAGTCCTATCGAAAGAGGAGATCATCATGACCGGTCCTTCTGGCCCAAGCTGGTTTGTAAGGTGCAGCTGCAACAGAGCTTAAAGTAGCAATAGACAACTCGATATACTTCAGGGGCCACAAAGGCAGCCCACTAACCATCAAGAGAGCACAAATTACCGTATATACTCGTGTATAAGCCGAGTTTTTCAGCACATTTTTTGTGCTGAAAAAAGCCCCCCTCGGCTTATACTCGAGTCCCACTTACCTGGTCTCCGTTTTCCAGTCTCCCCCGCTCATCTGCAGGCATCTGCAGCCTCTGTTAAATGAAAAGAAGCCTGCCAGTCAAAGCTAAAGACCGGGACATTTCCATCTAGCCCCGCTGGTCAGAGACACATGTGAGTACCCTGACTTGTCCACTGCAATTATTTGCAGCAGTTTTATAAAGTCCAATATTTTCATTTTTTGTCACCTATTAATAAGTGTCTGAAGATTCTTTTGCATAACTGTGAAATCATTGAAAAGTCTAAAAACATCCCAAACTTCAAGTATAATAAGGGTTAAATCACACAAAGCAAATTGTATTGTTCTGTTAAAATGTTTCTTCCAGCAAACAAAATCAAACTTATCTTTATCTGAGCTATTATATCAAATTCTATTTAGTGTATGTGCAGCATCTTTTGCATTACTAAAGCCTAAATTACTATACTGTTCTGAACACTTAGGAGTAACTGCTCATCACCTTCTAAAGGCGAATAAACTTAACTGGCACATGTATTTAGTATCCACAGACTGTCTCATTGATTTATATATTAATGATCTGAGTTGTCTTTAGTGAATGTTATTTATATCTGTGTTCACCTATTAGGCTTGATACCAAGTGCAGAGGATTTAGTTTAACCATTTGTGTACAATTTATTAGGATATGGGTATATATTATGTACTTCTAAAATTTTATTGATGTTTAATAACAATAAATTTTGATATATTCATGTACAACCTCACGTTTGTATTATTGGGAGCCCAGTGTTAACGATATCCAGCACTGTTTTTATTTTTGAAACTTACCAGTAGCTGCTGCATTTCCCACCCTAGGCTTATACTCGAGTCAATAAGTTTTCCCAGTTTTTTTGTGGTAAAATTAAGTGCCTCGGCTTATATTCGGGTCGACTTATACTCGAGTATATACGGTACCCTTAACCTCAGTAACAAGTTTTTTGTTGTTAATAAACACACAGTTAATAAAAAGAAAGACATATGTAATAACACATCAGCGGACATTTTAAGCAAGTGTTATAAGCCTTAACTTAAGGATAATAAATGCTCTGGAATTGCTTCCTTTATCTGACAGAAAAGGAACACAGTGCAGATGCAGAACTTAAACAAGGAAGAAATAAAGTGAACCTGCAAAACAGACCCAAGATCCCAACACCTAATTTAAGAATTCAGTTCTGGTGGGCTTCTCTCAGAGTGAGAGTGTCCACCATGGAGGTGGTGCTGGCTGTGAGGAGAAAAGCACCTATCCCTTTGATCCAAGAAAGTACATGGACAGTCCCTAAGAGCAGCCACCAGAACCCAGACTTTTAGTGGGCGGTTACCGTACCTTACATTCCACCCCACCCAGCAGCTACAGAGCTGAAGGCCTTGCAAATCCAGCCAGCTGTAGGCACAGGAAAAAGGAGGGGGGTTGCGAGCAGGAGAACCTCCATCTCGTACCAACACTACCATCTTTTACAAAGTGGTAGTGTAGCTTTCATGTTGGTTGCGTCTTACTTGGCGACGTGCCCATGTTAAATGGAACTCTCCAACGATAGTCTAAGATGAGGGGCAAAGTTTTAAGTTTCCAATAAACGCAGTCAGACATGTAGACTGAAGCTTGAGGCAAGGTTGCAGTGATCATGATCCTGAAAGGGATTTCACAATCAAAGCATGGTAGTGTGGACTTCAGGGCAGAGGCTCAAAAAGAATTGCTAATTGACCATTAATTGCTAACAATACAACAAAACATTCTTAAGTCTAGATGATACTGTGGCCTGTTGAGGAGTACTATGCACCAAAAATGAAATATTCAAATACCACGGAGATCGAATATATTCTTCATTGTTAACAGAGAGGCACTGGAATGTCAGGTTAAGTTTCACCTCTCGACTTCGCTATATTTATTATCTTTTATTTACATGGCGCCACAAAGGGACCGGACTATGACTGCATTGGAGGTTGGAGAGGTAAGGAGCTGTGGCATTAAAGAGGAGCTTGAAGAGGATTCTATAGCAGAGGGAGAGAGCCAGTGGAGAGCTGAAGCTCCCCCCTTTGTCTTAGGATAGTCATCTAGGTTGGGGAGAGATGTGGAGAGATCACTGGCCATGCCCTTGTGGATGAATCCACACAGCGATTGGCAGCTTTGCAGAAACACAAACTCTGCCAATGAACCCTCCCAACATGAAACCCTGCTGCAGTGCAGTCAGGGCATGGTGGACAGTTAGAAAAAAAATTTCCATTAATTTTGTGTATATTACTAGTAATTCAAGCTCTGCAAGAACAAATAGAGCAAGAAAATACCCTATTTTTTTATTCCAAGAATTTCCGCTAAAGTTGGAGTGCAGATTAAGTGATTTATGTTGGCAAGTTTCAAATATTAATATTTTGCTTTCATTTTGGTATTCTTAAAACAGATTTCAATTTAAAAAGGTGTCATTTTGGAGATGCAATGCCTAGGCCACTGCTACATTTCTTCAACACACTAAATAATTACAATAATGGTATGCAATGCAAATTTAATTTTCTACTTTACTTTTTCAAAACCACAAGCCATACGCAGTCATAACATAATAACAAACTGTTGCAGAAAGATGCATATAAAAGACATAAGCATGTTTATATTACTGTCAAATTCACAGGTGTGCATGTTGCTAGTTCTATATTTAGCTGTTAAAGTAAATACCGATTAGAAATGCACTAAAAAAACAAAAAAAAAAAAAAACATCCTCTAACTTGCCCTCACATACTGCCATTGGTTGACCCTAGAAGTTTATGCATATTCTAAAAGGAAGGGGAATTTCTAGATTGTTACAACCACATATGTATCAACATAGCTTCCTATCTGCTACTGTTATGTGGTGCAGTGATTTCTATCAGACTGCAGTCCCACAACCCACACGTGCTCCTTTTGTATGAGCTGTGCCTTTTTCCAATTAGAACATAAGCTCTTATGAGCAGGGCCCTTTTGCTTTCATGTTTGCATTTATGTTGTATGCATGTACTCCCGGATTTTACCCACTGTCAATAAAACATCTAATGTAAAATACTTATATCTGCACTGTGCAAGGGGGGAGTTGTGGAGTGGGAGATTGGCACACAAGCTCTGATCGGAAAAGACAACAAAAACCATGCTGGTGCTTAAACTAATGTGACTTCTGTTTCTAGCATATACTATCATAGGATGCACTAAGGGACTTCACATGCAACATTTTTACAGAAATATATTTATAACTCCATTACATAAAATTAAATGGGAAGGCTTTACGGTTAGTAAGCATATACAAAGAGCACTACACAACCAGTCTATAATACAGCAAGTAAACCTCATTTCTTCCACTAGGCAGAAAATAGCAGGTTTCTATATAGTGCGTATATAGCAACAAATTGGTAACATATGTTTACTAAAACTGTCTGGCTTACCTTGTTCATGGCTGTTGGCTGAGGACTTCTCATTCCTGGCTGACCTCCCATTTGTGGTGCACCTTGCTGAAGGGTCTCTGCTAAAAGGTTGCCAGAACTGCCCATGCCTTGGTTAGGATAAGGCATTCCAGGACGACCCCTTCCAGTACCAAGTGATCCATTCATCATCTGTCCCTGCATCATGTTTTGTCCATTTCCAGTTGCCATCATGCCTGCATTCATGCCCATTCTAGGCTGATTTACTGGGTTATTCATAGAGGGCATTATTCCAGCTGATGAAGAGGGGTTTAGGGTCTGAGAGGGGGGTCCAGGATTGGTTCCATTACCTCCTATGCCCAAACCTGGGGATGTCAACCCAGTCTGAGACATTGGGCTCTTTACCATGTTGTTCAGAAGTCCAATGCCCGGGCTGGTTTGCGGCGTTTGCTGTCCAAGGCTCATACCCATATTTGCAGTACTCCCACCTCGCAACAGTTCCGAGAGCTGCTTATGTTTGGCAGCTGCATCAGGCACCATGCCCATGCCCAGACCAATATCTCCACCATTGCTCAGGCCAAACTCATTAGAGCTAATTAATTCATCAGGTAGGTCTTGCTCCAGGTCGAATAGGGACCCAAAATCTAAAATATTAACATAAAAAAAAATTTGGAAGAAAAAAAAAATAGTTTACATTCAGTTCATACTCACAGCTTCAGATAATCAAAACAGCATTGTTCCCTGAAAACCTGCCCTACATTTGTTCCAGCAAAATGAGAGGCTTCAAGTCTATACCAGACGCAAGTGAGAAAACGTACAGATAGAGACAAAACAGACAAAAGTTTGAAAAACAATAACATATTTTGCAAATAATTGCTAAAATAAAAATTACATACTACAGCTGGGGGGGATTAAATGTTGGACTTTGTTTAGGGCACTTTCAATATAGAAGCCTATTGAGAAACGAAGAATGTCAAACTTGGGCTTTTCAACAATAGTATTCCCCAGTGAATCATATACCAATAAAAGTATGAAAGAAAAAGCACAACACCATTGTAATTGTTTGTACCTGTGAAAGAAAATTGTGTCTATATTGTTGTTCACATGCAAAGTTTCACTCTAAGGGCTAGATTTACTAAGCTGCGGGTTTGAAAAAGTGGGGATGTTGCCTAAAGCAACCAATCAGATTCTAGCTTTCATTTATTTAGTACATTCTACAAAATGACAGCTAGAATCTGATTGGTTGCTATAGGCAACATCCACAATTTTTCAAACCCGCAGCTTAGTAAATCTAGCCCTAAGTGTGCTTGGAACAGCGTGCAGCAAACTGAAATTATCCCTTCTCGTTTAAAAAAAATCCCATTTGCTTTTACGCAAGATCAACTTACATGCTAGTCTTAACTGCTCTACAATTGAAAATCACTTGAATTAAAAACTTATGTCTGTTTCAATGAAACTCTACAGAAGCAGTAGCTCATATGCAGTGTGCTGTTGTGCATGTACATGTGTTAGTTGTGAGCACTCCTCACTTATAGTAGACATCTAACTGTTCCTCTCAGGCACAACCATTTGCAAACCACAAGCTCTAACTCTACAGCATCCCAAAGAGTGATTTCAGAAATTTAAAATGACATACAGTAAGTAGCAAGTGAGTGGGCACAAACTAGATGGCACTATGCAGTAAAAAATTACAACTTGGACAGACCAGACCTCAACTGTTCTAGCACAAAAAGACAGCATACATCATTAGGATTGCTGCAAGCACTGCCTACAAACAGGAGCATTAACACAACATTTTTAGTTTAAACCAAACCTCATGAAAGATTGCTGTAGGTGTAAAAGATGTTACACATTAAACAAAAAAACAACATTGTTTTAAAATTTCATGGACATTACATGTATTCTATTAAGTTTTAATTGGGTAATTTACAATATGCGTACTACAATTAGCACCTCTGAATGATCAACAACCACCTTAGCTCAACCAGGGGATGCTATGTGAACCATACCTTACAGACTTCATTCAAGAATCATGTCTTGACAGTACTAAGCTTATGTCCATTCCTGATAACACATTCATATACAAGATACAAAAAAGAAGTAGTTTTATTGACAGTTCAGGAGTATGCACCTTTTAACAAATACACGAATTACATTTACATAAAAGATGTATGAACACGAAATGAAGGGTCTGATATTTTTATTCGATTGTCTTTACCCCAATTACGTAGCAATAGCAAATATGGGTCATTTTTTTTGCCATATTCATACAATGATCCAATCAATATTGATAGACTTATTGGGCACTGCAGTTTATCAGCCAATTTACAGATATTACGGTGTGTAAAGCCAGCATTATGGCAGGAATATGATATAGGACCAGGAAGAAAAATTAGATAACTTATTTCAGTTTAATAGTTGTTAGGCAGCTGAAATTAGGGTATGAACCATTAGAGTATGTTTTTGGGTTTTTTTCTGACTAGAGCAAAAAAAAAAAAAAAAGGACTAAACTCCATAATGCTATATTAAATAATTTTTTATACGTTTAAAACTATGGATTTGTTTTTTTACATGCAATTTCAATTATTTTGTATTAGAGCATTTGCACTGGAGGAGTTAAAATCTCAAATACAGTGCCAAGATTTTAAAATTGATGTAAAAACATTGAAGCAAATTTAACACTTCCCAAATCAAATAGTGCATTTACAGTGGATGTGTGTGAGAACTGGCCTTAAGAAGTTCTTAAATTCAAAGTAAATTTATTAAAATGTTGATTGCAGAATTGTAACAACACTAGCCAGGAGAAGAATCATCATGGTAGCTCTAAATCAAACAGCCAAGAATACATATAAAAATAAAAACAAACCATGCTGCAAAACAGTATTAAATTTCTATCTATAATTTTTTAATGTTGGGGGTGGGGAGTCACATTTTGATTCTGGTTGCAGCTGTACACATTTCCAAATATAGTTAGAATTGAAATACATGGCAAAACTAAAGGGTACAGACCACAGTAAATATTTGGAGAGGAATCTGTCACCAGTTTCTACACTGTTTTGTATTTGCTAATTACATACCCTTTGTAATAAGCCAAAAAATTGGGGTTCATTACCCCATTCATCCAGGAGAATTTAACAGTGTTTTGTTAAATTCATAAGCTCACAACACAACTTTACTTTACAGTCAACCTATCAGTATGAAAGCATTTTTTTTTTCAAAACTACTTCTTACAGTATACAAGGCTCTTAAGATAACAGCCATAATAAGGACATATTAAGTGTGTCAATATATGAACTAAGGTGGTAAAATTTAATTAATGTTGGACTGTTTTTATTAAAGACTATTTTGCATCACTCTCCTTTTTAGGTCTAGGAACTTTTTAATTGTTGTGCACTGCACAAAGTGCTCGAACTTTAAACCACCACTCTTGTTTACAGCAAAGAGTAACATTAATTATCCCAATATTATTCCATGACTAGTCAATCTCTAATCAGGCAATATTTTTTCCCTTTCTTGTATTAACATTATGGTCTGAAGCAGCCCACAACAGTGCTTGCTTAGCCTAATAGCAGAGCCTAGTTACATGGCCAATTTGGCCATACACTCATTTAAGCTAGGTACACACTACACAGTTTTCATCCAATAATCGGCTAAATCAGCCGACAAAAGACCGCTCGTTCAAAAGTCGGGTCAGTGTGTGCAGTGACACGATGGTCGAAAGTCTGCCCAAATGGACGATTATCGCCTCCTTTGGTTGGTCGTACCGTTTAATATTTTTGTTTCAATCTCGTTTCCGTTGTGTAGTGTGTATAAACCTCGAACCGATCCACAACAGCGAGTACGAAATTACAGTCATTGCTCACAACATGGCTGTAAAAAGTCGCTAAAGGGACATCCTCTCTTCCCTTTATCGTCCTAAACAAGACTAGGGTGTATGCAGTCCGTGGACCAAGCGATCGGAACATCGCTCGCATGTATAATCGATCAGCATTAAAAGTTGGTGGATAATTCTGTAGTGTGTGTAGCCAGCTTAAGTACTATACTACAAAGATTTAGTCTGACTTTTAAAGACAACCTCAACACAAAAGGTGCCTCAGTGGAGCAGAAATTTGACAACCAGACAAGTGTATTATGAACAACCAAATTGTTAGTCATATCCAATAAAAACTGGACTGATCCTAAACAAAGAATTTAGAAATTGGTCTAGCTATATAAATCCTGAGGCAAGTAAAATGTGTCATTCACATGGATTTTTAGTTTGAGCAAATAAGCTCCATACACACGACATAGGAGCCATTCCAATTAATAGCCACAAAGTAATAAGTCAGCCTACAATATGCATTTAACAACTGTGGATGAGAAAGTGTTTGCCATAAGAATCACTGAACCCTGGCATGGTTCTTTCCTTCTACTGCTTACATGTGCTGTACAAACTAACAAAGGCTGTTTAAGAGGTGGTTGGTTCACAGATTTTTAAATGTACACAACCAACATTTTTTTCTTATTACTGTTTTAGAGGCAGTTTTAAGATAGGTATTTTTTTTTACTGGGTGGCAACCAATAGCAAGTGTATGTGCTCTATTAATGAGCAGCTCCTCCCTTTATTTGCACATTTTAAAACTTGAAAATTGACAGAGCATTTTATCATTTTGTAGTATAGTTTACACAGACAGCCACTGGAGGTATGTAGCTGCCCTAAGGCAAGTCTAGGCCTATGATTTCTTATTACTACTACTACCAAGTCAGCATTCAGTTAAAATTTTGGTCTTCGTTTTATAAACTGTTTAGGTGTGACCCATTGTTGGTACCCTCACCGATTACAGGGTAAAAGTAACCCTATGTGATTGTAAAGTCACCCTAAAGTGTGTTTGCATATAACAATATCCTCTCATACGTGCAAGTCAATACCAAACCAGGCATGTTTATGAGAAAAACAAAACCCTTCCTGATTTATAGTCAAAGTGCCATATTTATGACATCGAGTGCACAGGGAATTAAATTATCTGTGCACTTGCTGTTCTGCGGAGACATTTACAAAAGGTAAGCAGCGTCTAAAAATCAGAGCTATAAAAGGCATATTCAAGGTCATGTCATTCATATTTGGACACAAAAGTATAAGGTGTTAGTTAAGGGACATTTAAAATAAAAAAAATAATCATTGGCTGAGTTGCCCTACATTTGTGTTTGTTTCTTGCACATTTTTACCCTGCTTCACCGTTCAAATTAGATATTTATTTTTTTACTTATAGTAACCAGCCTTGTAAAACACTGATGAAAACAAAATTGTTGTTGCACATTTAGAGACAGGGGCTGGTTATGCACCTAGAACTCCATTACACTTCATTATGACTAAAATGCAAAACTCAAATCAAAACAATGTCACCATTAGATTAAGTGTATTTAAAGCAGCAATCCCATGAAAAATTAGGTGTGTTTTTTAGCATAAGTCACTGTGGCAGCCTATAAGAAGAATTTATCAATTACCCTTGTTTTTTTTTTTGTTCAGAGTGCCATTATACCGCTTTCATACTGCCGCCCCGGCAATATATTGTCGGGAGACAGAGTCCCATGGAGAGAAATTCCCGGGTAGACCATGTTCATACTGAACACGGGTCTGCCCGGGTCTCCATGACAACATCATAAGAGGAGCTCCGATTGGCTCCTCTTGTGATGTGTTTTTTCTTTCCCAACTTTATAATTGTTTGGCGAGACCCAGGTTGAAAAACCGGGTCTCAACATTCTTAGTGCAGGCAACCCGGGTCGGACCCAGGAATTACCCCACCAAAAGTCCCAAGTCTGATGACCCGAGAACTAGACCCGACACCATTCATACTGCGCCTTGGGTCATCTGGGCTTGCCCCGGCAAAAACCTGGGTTTTTGGCGCAGTATGAATGGGGTATTACAAATTTATTATTTTGGACTACCATGGCAACCATGTAGTATGCAGAAAGGCTTTGGTACATCCCTCTGAGCTCTGTATGTACTGTGACATCCTCATTCTCCCATTTTTGCCATCACATGACATGCTGATAGCTGTGAGCCTATGTCTGTGTGGAAGACTGACTAGGCCTGGCTGCCGTTTGTCTGCCAGAGAGCTTTTGAAAAGGAGATAATTTGTAGGATAGCCAAGAAACATGACTACTGGATGTATGCTTAAAAGAGGAACATAATAAAAATATAAATAGCAAGTTAAGAAAAATGTTATATAAAGGGATTGCAGCTTTAAGTGAAATTCAAAATAGCTTTTAAATAGTAATAACAATAACGAGCAGGAGTCTGAATGACAAAGTGGGGCAGAGATTAAGAAGAGAAGTTCGAAGATACGTAAAAATTCACATTGCTAATCTTGCAATACCTAGATAATGTTCCCATTGCCTCCTTGCAGCACAGGGCCCTTGGGTTTGATTCAAACTGGTATTCTATATGCCCATGTATGGTTTGACCAGGTTTTCCTCCCACACCTCAAATAGATGCTGGTCGTTTAATTAGCTTGTAACTAAACTTGCCCTATTTTGACAAATGTGCGTTTGTGGCAAGGAAATTAGATTGTAAGCACTACTGGACAGGAACAGATTTGAACATTCTCTGTACAATGCTGCATAATATGCTGAAACTCGATAAAGCATAATAATCAATAGGTGCATACAGTTTTATTATGGCTTATTTAATGTGGCGTTTTAAAACAGAATTTAATATTGAGATAAGGATTATATAAAAATAATATATGCCCTATAAATGTGCATTTCTAACACTTCTGTGAATCCCTGTAGCAGTTACTTGGTTGTATATTTTCTCCAACTAGAACTACATTTCGAAAAGAGCAGCAGTGATCACTGTATGCAATGGTTGTGGCATTAAATATAACGCACAAAATCCACTGCAAACATGCATACAATAGCAGCACTGAACACTATTACCCTCTCCCCTGTCATCCCATCACCAATCTGCCTATATCATAGTTGCACCGCTAGTGTTTTAATCCTGCACAGAACACTTACAGTAAAGGTAACACAAAATGGTTTAATATGAGCAATGGCAGGCCAGACAGACCCAAGACTCACACTGCAGTGTCTGTTACCCAGACATTTACTTTAAAATAGGTTTATACTTTAATGCCTTAAGTAGCATTGAACAAATTTCAAGAAATCCATAATTAAAGTGGAAGAGTCCATAAAAAAAACATTTACAAAGATGAAAAGATCCCCAACGCCCCTTCTGAATGCACTACAGTTTTAAATCCTGGAGATAGGTAGCCAATTCAAATATTTTATCAATTAGAAAAAGATCTAGATGAGTTTAGTTTTTACTTCCACTATAGTTGTACTTTAAGTTATTTCAGATGAAGTTTTGATTGTAGAGGAAGTATTAATTCACTTTAACATCAAACTTCCCATCAGCAAGCCTAATAAAGGATGTTACAACCAGGCTCTAAATACATATTCAGGGCTGGTATCAAAATTGACTCTAGTCTCTCCCTCTCTGTCTGTGTGTGTGAGTATGTGTCTATAGTAGGGAATTTAGACTGTAAGCTCCAATGGGGCAGGGACTGATGGGAATAAGTTCTCTGTACAGCGCTGCGGAATTAGTGGTGCTATATAAATAAATGATGATGATGATGTACAGGACAACAACTTCCCATGGTGACAGTGACTAAGCCTAAGTGTCCGACAAAATAGTGGTCAAATACTATGAAAAATATTTTGTTTGCACAGGAGTTATTAAAATGGTCATGATTAAATAAAATTGTTTTCATCACTGATCCTTGAGTACTATTTTCACAAATGTTTAAGTTATGTTCAGTGTGCAGGTTAAACCATAAGTGGATAAGTACATTTTGAAACTTAAGTGGATAACAGAATACCTTGCATTTACCTACATAGTACATGTAAACAATATGAAAAATATTCTCTTCTGTGAAAATATGCAAACACATATAGAAATATTACAACATATGCTAATCGGCATTAGGTTCAATAGCAGCATATAATACTTTTTAAAGAAAGGAATCATTCACTCTATTACATACTGTACGAGGTATGCACATACAATAATCAGAACTTTCATAGGGTTTTACCAATGCTCAAAATCAGGTTTTTCAACTACCAACTTTTTATGTATAATAACCTTTTAAATACAGTAAGTATTATCTTCAATGTTATAAAAAATAAAAAGTTATTTTTTTCATGTCTTGCTATTTCTGTTTCAGTATCAAGTGTTTGTCTCTTGTAACCTATTTCCTCAATAGATCTGCCTCAGAGTAAAGCTGGCCAAACATGTCATGATCCAGACTTTCGTCTGGATCTATAACCAAATTAAAATGCCTGGTCATTCAATAAATACAGCCAGATCCCAGGACTCCATTGTATCAGTTGGTCAATGACTGCACATACATAGTGATGCAATTGTAGTTTTAACCAGGAACAACTAAAACTCCTGATTTTATTTGTTCTTGTACAAAATATGCTGATTTAAAGCAAATTGTTATAGCTGGTTAATAAAATTGCTAAATGTAGCCTACTTCAGAGCTGAAGACATCATAATCAGCTAGTTAGTAAAGTGTTATCATACCAGTGTACCATTACTGTACAACAGTTATCAAGTGACACCATCAAGGCTAACAAGAAAGCTACAAATATAAAAACTGCAAGTTTAAAAGTGACCAAAAAAATTATTGAAATTAAAGCGTATAAATACATCTTTTATTCTATATATGCCCCTTTAAAAAAACCATAACACCTTCCTTTAGATGGCCACGTTGTTGCAATTGTTGTAAGGGAATTTGAGAACCTTTCTTGAACTGAACTTTAATTTTTATTACAGAAACTTGCACAATATCAAAATGCAACTAAGGAAAAAGGATTAAGTCAGAAATTAAAAATACAGTAGCAATATTTTTTTTTAGGCATCAGCATGTTATATAAAACACTTACCAAACCATACCCAAGTATATTAAATAAATTAAAATTAAATAGAACTATACAACCTAATTATGCTTTATAGAATTAATACTATACCAGCATTGTTTTTGTTGCAAACTGTACCCACCCCCGTCTAAAAAAAAGAAATACTGCAGATACATTTTGCAAATTCCTTTTTTAGTTGAAAATGCTATATTAGACTATTGGCACACTTGCATTTTAAAAGCAGGACATTTCTGCTGCTCAGAAAATAAAATTGAAAGGCACTTCAAATTGTATCCTGAATCAAAAGATTGTAAATAGTTAAGATAATTAAACAGAACAGTTTTTACAGTGAATGGAGTGTAGAGGTGTTAAAATACTTTAGAAAGTAGTTTAGTATACATCCCAACTGTAACCCGCACTTCAATATTGTAAACATAACCTTACATCATAAATGAACAGTTTCATTCATTTGTATAAAAATAAAATTTGTTAAGTGGTCATAAATGTGGCCAATTTTATATCTGTTAAACAATATCATCAGCACCTCACTAATACAGACAGCCCCAAAGCAAAACTGGAAGCATTCTAAAACCTCAGAATTAATACTAAAAAAGATCAAAACAAACAAAAGATAATGTAAAGAGGTTGGAAAAGATATTACAAAAATTGAAGAATACAGATAACCAAAAGTAATTAACCTACCTAGAGTAGTAGCTGTGTCAAATTACTGTATTTTAAGCATTTTTATTTTGGAGAACCATCACAACCTGTTACATTTCTTTGTAAAGGAGTTATACATAAGTATCCAATGCTCTACATGCTTGCAGTTTCTGTATTGCATAAATTGGAAGCAGTTTTAAACAGGTCACCACAAGTCATTAGCATTATGAACAATAACTTTAAACAATTGTTACATTAAAATAATTGATGTGGTGGTTACCTGGACCATCACTGGAAGACAGAGCAGGAGAAGACATCTTGGGTTTCTTGGCTGGAGGCCCAGGATCAACCAGATTTTCGGCCATGGCTCTTTTTTTTGAGGTTCAAGTCTCCACTGCAAGTCTGTTAAACGTTAGTCACTAGAACACAGATACAATGGACGCCTAGAGGAAAACGTTGCTACTCGTCCCTGGCAATAATCTACTTTCTTTGTAAGAGAGGTGAAGGCTCCTCAGAAAGTGGATATGTGATGGGCCCTGAACTTATGTGCTCAGACTCTCCATTCCCACACTTGTAGTTCTAGCTTTGCTGCTCCTGATGCTGAGCGGAGCCAGGTATGTGGGCCTCTCCTGAAACGTCATCCTCCGCTGAAACCAAAGAATGGAACTAGTTGATTAGTACTGGGGACAACTTTGCGCTTATATAGAGATTTAGATAAGAGGCGCGGGCTAAGTTGGTAAAACCTTACGTGAGAAGGGATAGAGTGGTTATGGAGATGTGGGGAGACGAGATTCCCTCTACCGTACGGCCACTCAGAGACGCAGACCCGGGTCTCTCCCCCCATGAGAGGGCGGCATCGTTGCGCCAATAGATCACCGTGGATTTGCTGCTGGTAGAGTCTTCACGTTTACATAGCTCCTTTCTGATAACGCCTAGCTGGGGATCAACAGGGAGTGAAATGAGGGTGTCTGACCCCCGCTGGCTGCTCCGCCAGCTGTGCTACAGATCAAGGCCCCTTAAATTATCTTTCAGGATCGAATGGCCGAAGTCTCCCTCCGTGGCCTCTCTCGCTACCTGGCAGAGAACGGGTGTTCTCTGGGTTTAAGTAAAGGCATGCAACAGCGTCACCAATGGGTGCAAGATGGCTAGAGTGCAAAATCTCGATGCCAACTGACCGAAGCCGGTGTCGTCGCCGCGACTCTCTTGGGATCTAAGGGGGAGCAGTAACCCCGGGTGGTCTTGGGATAGGAGGAGGGAGGAGATCGCACCCGGACGGTCTGAATCCAAACGGAGATGGCAAAGGAAATCGCCTACTGTTCTTTAATCCCTTCTGGGGTTTTAGGGATTTGCGGTTCGCATCCAATTCAATTTGGGGCTCCGTCCCTCACACACAAACAAAATGGCGGCTGTTGTTTCTTCACTCCTCTCAGGGAAGCTTCGGCAGTAGCGGCCGGAAACGACGCAACACCACAGTAAGGAAGAGATACACCTCCAGTGGGATGGAACATGGCGTCTGGGAGGGACTTCACAATGCGCCGGTTAATTGGCTGTCTCACACAATGAAACTCAACAACTTGGAAACCTGAGAAGAACACGTGAGGCCGATCAAAATAATTGATTGGTTGAATCACTGCAGTGTCTTGATTGTGTCATAGCCAGTTCTGTCTTTCTTAAAGGGGAGGTGTTGAACCTCCGTTTTCTTGCTTGTCCCTTCCCCCATTTAATTCGGCTCAAAATAATGTTTCACTAAAGATTATGGTTATTTATTATTGATTTAGGAAATCCTACTTAGATATTCTCATGCAACATTGGCATTTAATCTATTTTTATATGGAAACAACAACAATAATAATTTAACGTACTGTTGCTTGCGATGGTTTAATTACTCATAATATAACGTAGGCTAATTCAGTGCTGGGAAATTAAGTTGAAATGTAAATGGTTATAAAACTATCATAAAATCAGTGAGCTATTAGAGGAAGATGGAGAGCTAGAGAAGTGATTGTGGAGATGATTTATTTGTAAAGTGATTAAGTGGAGCTACTAATGTGCAGCGCGAATAGTGCATGTATAGTAGGTAGGTGTAGTGATGTAAAACAAAAGGCAATTAAAACAGCCCATTTGGTTTAATTCGGTTTGTCAGTCTTGTGTAAAAAAAAAAGTAAACTAACTATTTCTCCATTTTACCATCTGTGAATTCTTAAACAAGCATTATTCATGATAATAGTCACAGTATGATTAGTTAGAAAAGAAAAACATGAAACAATGACCCTCATTGCTGCATTGATGGTCTCATAATTTGACCCAGAAGTATTGGCATACATGCTTTGAATTATGATCTGATTGTTTGGTCCAAATAACTAACATTCAGTTGTGATTATATTCCAAATCTATACCTCTTTTGACGCAGTGACATTCGTCAGGTTTATTGCGTGTTATGTGGGCGCAACAAGATTGTAAGGCCTGCATTTTAAGTGCAATTAAATAACAGTGATAAATAATATGTTGAGTTATCTGGTTTGCTGTTGACTAAATGTATTTTACTGTACAAGTAAAACAAATATCAGTAGTTCCTGCATTTCAAAATTGCTGTGAATTTGAGCATTGACATATCTAGGGCTTTGGATTTTCTTCAACTTGTTGTACGGCAAAACAGCATGATATGGACTTAAACCATGGCGTACTGTTGAACAATGTATACGAGCAACCCACTTGATTATTATAGCACAAGCAGCATATAGTCTGGGCCCCTTAGGAACATGGTCCCTCTAGTTTTGCAGAGTGGATCCATTGTTCCATGAGGATTGGCTGCCTAAATTAAGTTTGTAGACACTGGAGTAAGCAGAGTTATGATATAAAAATGAAACTTTCCGGAACCGTTTACTCAATGACCCTTGTATAAAGAACACCGGGTCATTTGCCCTTGTAATTATAGGAAAGGCAATTTAACCTTCAGTTTTGGAAGCACTGAGGTTAATGGAATCAGGTACCAGGGGTTTATTTGTGTACAATACAGTAGATAGTTTTTCATTGGGAACAAACATAGTAATAGTATTAGAGACCGACAGAGAGGTAAAAGGGCCCTGCTCGCAAGCTTACAATCTATAGGACAATGAGAGTTTGATGCACAAGATTATGTGCTACATATTGCATATTGGTCTGGCCAGCAAAAGGTAAAAAGTGCTTTGTGGGCTATATGATCAAGTCACAAAGCAATATTGGTCAGGAGGTAAAAGGGTTATTTGTCTTGTGTGGACTGTGTAAAGGGTTGGTATTAGGGTACCCTAGGGAGGTTAAGAGGGTGGTTGAGAAATTAATAAGCTTGCCTGCAAGCTTATTCTCTTTTTCAGAGAACACTTGAAGGTTTGAATACTAGAGGAAAGTCTTGTGCAATGTAGGGAATTCCACAAAGTAGGTGCAGTCCAAAAAAAGTTCTGCAACCCGGAATGGAAGCAAGTAATGAGTGTGGATGAGTGACGCAGATCTTGTGCAGAACGAAAGTGTCGAGTTCAGAGATATTTTGAGACGAGGAAAGAAACGTATGTTGGTGCAATTTTGTTCATGGCTTTGTATAAGTATTTTATATTGGATGCTGTAAAAAACAGGTAACCAATGTAGAGACAGAGTGGAGTGTCTCGTGCGAGATATGTGCATATTTTCTGGAAATGTTTCTTAGAAGTATGTAACAGAAGTTAGATATAGGTTGCATGTAGAAACAAAGGATAGTTTTGAGTCAAGGACCACAATTACGCATTGAACTTGGGATGTAGGATTTATTGTGATGTTGTCAACATAAATAGAAATTTCAGGTATGTAACTTCTGCTAACTGATGGGAATATTATTAGCTCTGTTTTTGAAAGATTGAGTTTGAGGTGGTGAGAGGACATCCAAGATGAAATGGCAGAAAGACAGCCAGTAATGCGGGCTAACACAGATGGTGAGAGATCCAAAGTGTCAGGCGTCGTCTCCACACTGTCACTAGTGTCGGAGACGGCTGCTCGGCTCTCCCCGAGCACTGCGTCCCGTTGTCTAGCAATAGAACGCTTCCGTGTACACGTATGGGCTCACACTGCGCGCGCATGCGGGTCAACCAGGATTTGGAGACATTTCTCCGTTATTATTGCTCTGACCACCAAGCCTCCTGGAGTGATCACCTCCCTTGGGCGGAATTTTCGCAAAATAACCATCAGCACGAATCCACCGGAGCATCTCCGTTCTTTATTATTTTTGGCAGACACCCTATTTTACCTACCCTCTCTGACGAATCTAGGTTATCAGTACCTGCAGTTCACGAAGTAATCCGTGACTTCTCCAAGATTTGGAACGAGGTACAGGATAAATTACTACAAGCTTCGAACCGGCGCAAACAATTTGCGGTTCGCTATCGCAGGATCCATCCGGTTTTACATGTAGGGGACAAGGTGTGGTTGTCTACCCGTAACTTCAAACTCAGGGTACCATCTATGAAGTTTGCAACAGTCACAAACTTCGTCTGCCTTCCTCTTTTCATGTGCACAACTCCTTTCATATCTTTTTACTCAAACCTTTAATTCTCAATGAATTTTCCAAATATCATTTTCCACCTCCCCCCATTAAGATGGTCCTGGGCGATGAGTATGAGGTAGAATGTATCCTGGATTCTCGTTCTCTTCATGGCAGAGAACAGTTCCTTGTCCATTGGAAGGGTTACGGCCCAGAAGAGAGATCTTGGGTCGACAAAAAGGACTTACATCCACCTCGTCTTCTTTCCAAGATTCTCAAGGGCCAGTCCACTCTTCGTTCTGCTTCAGAGAAGAGGGAGGGGGCCATCTCCGCACTGTCACTAGTGCCAGGGAGACGGCAGCCCGACTCTCCCCGAACACTGTGCTTCCGGGTCCACATATGGGCTCACGCTGCACGCGCATGTGCATAGAAGCTTTCCAGGGTTAATGGGGAATGGTTAGGATCTATGTAAAGCAGGCCTCTGGCACTACTATGGTGCCAGAGTATTGATTCCTTCCAGCTCCTGCACCTTGTTATTCTCAGTATCTGATACTGTTGTGACCCAGCTTTTCTCCTCTGACCTCCCTTCTGGATTCAGTTTTGTACCTTGCTACCTGTTCTGGTTTCCTGACTCCTGCCTTTGACCATTCTTCGGATCTTTCCTTGTACCTCGCTGCCCGTTTGGTTCCGACCCAGCTTGATTGACAACGCTCCGTCCACTCTGTTACTATGCTGGTGGCTGACCCAGAGAACCACGACCTGCGCACCCTCTTGCAGCTAAGTCCATACTCTCTCACGGGGGTCCCTGGTGAACATCGGGGGGGCGCAGATACCACCTAGTAGCTATCCCACAGCTTGTGACAGCATGACACAAAGAGAATAGATACATTTGGGTATTATCCACATAGAGATGATATTGAAATCCAAATGAGCTTATAAGAGAAGTGGTATATTTAGAGAAGAGCAAATGACTTAAGTCTAAGCCTTGTGACACTCCAAGTGATAAAAGAAGCAGATAGGAGGTGGATCCAGAGAAGGAATGATTAAATTGGTAGAGTGAGAACCAGGATAGGACAGTGTCCTGTAGAGCAAGGGTTTGTAGCATATGTATGAGAAGAGAGTGCTTAACATTATCAAATGCAGCAGAGACATGTAGGAAAATTAGAAGCGAGTAATGGCCTTTAGATTTAGCAGTGATCAAATCATTGGCAACTTTAGTCAGTGAAGTCTCTGTTGAGTTTTGGGAATGAAAGCCTGATGGAAGAGGGTCCAATAGGTTGTATGAGGCGAGTGTAGGCAATTCTCTCAAGAAGCTTGGAGATGGGTCGGTAAATTGAGAGAGAGAGAGTTTGGGTCAGAATTCTGTTGTTTCTGAATAGAACCAATCACTGAGTGCTTGAATGATGATGGAAAATTACCAGTAGAGGTGGAGAGGTTGCAGGTTTTAGTTATGGTTGAGATGAGTACAGGAAACAAGGATCTACTGATTTCTGAGGGCAATGGATCAAGAGGACTGGTAGTAGAATAGAACAATAACATAAGAGTAGATACTTCATCTTCATATGTGGGATCAAATGAAGAGAGGATGCCAGAAGGTGCCGCAAAGGTATTGAGCTGGTTGTTTGTTGAGGAAAAGGATACCATTTCATATTATCAGTCTTGTCCTTGAAAGAGGAAGCAAGATTATGAGCACTGATGGTAGTGCAAGGGTTTGGGGTGGGAGGGTTGAGAAGAGATTTAATCATTTTAAAAAGGCATTTGGGATTAGAAGCCTGAGGAGAGATGAGAGATTGGAAGTATGTTTGTTTGGCAGTGTCCATGGCAATTCAATAGGAATGGTAGATAGCAGTATATGTGAAGAAATCAATAGAAGTACAAGATTTACGCCAATCACTTTCTGCTTTGAGAATTAGTTGTTAAAGATGTTACTTCAGTGCATCACAGCTGACATCGAAGTCGACACAGAGTGTGAAGAGTAGCTTGAGCCACTTGATTAAGGGCTGTTGCTAGGGTTTGGTGAAAATGTTGTACTGCCATATAGAGGAGAATGTAGAAATTGGGGAGAGAAAATGTTGGAGAGAGATAGAAAGCTGTTGAAAATTAACAGCGTTAGGGTTTCTGTGGGTATGAGGAGGCTTGGTAGAATTAGCAAAGAGATTATAACAGAGAGCTTGTAGCTGATAAGGTGATGAGCCAAGAGGGGGAAATTCAGAAACTGAGCATAATCTAAAGAAAACAATATCAAGGCAGTGGCAATGTTGATAATTAAAGGAGTCAGTGCACTCAGAGAGGTCGAGGGAGAAAGTAAGAGAGACTAGTTTGTAAGCATAGGTAGAATGTGGATTATTTATTGGCATGTTGAAATCACCCATAATGTTGGTGGGGATGTCAGAGGATAAGAAATGAAAGAACACAGAAGAATATTCAGGAAATTGTTGGTGTGGTCCAGGGGAGCGATAGATCACAGCAAGCATAGAGAATGGGGTGAAAATCTAAATAGAATGTACTTGAAAGATGTGAACATGAGTGGTGGGACATTTGCTACCACTGTGAATGTGCAATGTGGGGAATGAAGTAGTCCAACCCCACCTCCTTACCTGCTTCCAGGTCTGTAGGTGTGGGGAAACTGGAGGACTACAGGTGAGGCAGTGTCTGATTGTGAAAAGCCATGTTTCTGTTATTGCCAGAAGGTTGATATTGTTTGAGAAAAAAAAGTTGTGTATGGAGTGAAATTTGTTACAAACAGAGCATGTATTCCATAAAGCACATTTAAAGGACTTTGAATGATGTGGGAGACAGGTAATGTGTTTGAAGTTTGCTGGATTTCTATAGCATTCTGAATAAGATATACAGGGATGTTGGATCATTACTGTGACTGGATCACTCATAAATAACTTATGGTAGGAATTTCTTTAAAGGAAATAGCGCAGGGCGCTTATTTATATAATTGCACAAGCACTTATGTTTGATATTGTGTATATGCCGATAAGGAGTCCAGAGGTGGCAGCACGTGTAAACCCCTCCTACTGTGGCAAGAGGGCACATTTGGGATAACAAAAGGGAGCGGTGGCAAAGTAAGCCCATACGGTTCCCAGCAACAACAGACAGGGTGGCGGTCCATCCTGTCACATTTATCATCATCTATATAGCGCTACAAATTCCGCAGCGCTGCACAGAGAACTCATTCACATCAGTCCCTGCCCCATTGGAGCTTACAATCTAAATCCCCTAACATACATACACACACACACAGACCGAGAGAGACTAAGGACAATTTAATAGCAGCCAATTAACCTACTAGTATGTTTTTGGAATGTGGGAGGAAACTGGAGCACCTGGAGGAAACCCACCCAAACATGGGGAGAACATACAAACTCCACACAGATAAGGCCATGATCAGGAATCAAACCCCTGACCCCAGTGCTCTGAGGCAGAAGTGGTAACCACTAAGCCACCGTGCTGCCTATTTGGTGAGATGTCACCAGCTAATAGAAGCAGAAAGAGATATCAAAAAGGATGAGGATATTTTAGTTAAAAGAGTTGATGAGTGTTAGTTAGAGGGAAATGAAGTAGTGAGAGCGCAATATGGACAAATAGGTGTGTTGCAGGCAGGGTGAATGATAAAGTTCTAAACATAATGTCATAAAAGGATAGGAAGTAAAGCAATTTGTAAAACATTGGGATTTAAGAATAAAGGACATGAAACTGAGATAAATACATTTAGGCAGAGAAATGCAGAGAGAATAAATAAATACCTAGTAGCAATGTCCAGTGCAGTTAGAGAAGAAGTGTAGAGTCAGATTGTAGTAGATGAAGATTATATCTAGATGTTGTTCAATGTTTGTTCAACTGTGTTGTTTAATTGTATTTTATCACTTAGTGAAATATACATCTGCCCTCCCAACATGTCTTTCGTCTTAAGGCTGAATGCTAGTATATAGTGAGGCTGATTTCAGTTACATCTTCTTTTTTTTTTTAAATCAAGTTTATTTATTGTTTTCCACAATAGTACAAAACAGCTACATGGAACAATTATATATTCATAATGTAATAATGCAGGTGTGGTGGATACCCCATAGATGCATTTGCAAAACACACCTTTCCAGCTCCATGGTTTCCAGCATGGCAAATTTTAGAAGAGAAAAAAGAATAAAAAACAGGAAAAACAAACAAACCAAAAAATAACCAACATAGATTAAAAAAAGAAAATAATGTTGGGCACCAGCAGATTCAAACAAGAGGTATGTTATTTAGTCCTATGGCATATCCAGAGTGAGTGCACTCTGGCCAAATTAAATTTTTTTATATTTTGCACCAGATTTTCTGCTAGAGGATATAAACTTCCCATGGCCAAACATCTTATTTACTCCAATGTTTTACTTTAGGATGCTATTGGCCATCCAAGTTCAGGCTCTACATGCTTTAGCCAACATTAATATATTTATCAACTATTGCCTAGTTGTCTGTTTACAGCCTCATTCAGAGATAGATCGAACAGACAGAGACCTGGCTCTACAAGTGAAATAAAGATGCCAGTCCCAGCAATGCAACTTGTAACCTTTTTCCAGAACATTTGTACCATAGGTCACTCGCAGAGAAAGTGCCAGAAAAAGCCACACACTGATATTTGGGACAGAATGGACTCGTCTTCCCCCCACACACAGCTAACTTTAGGGGTAAGATTTATTAACATACAATTGAATTTGTTGTAATCTAATAAATAAGATAGGTTTGCCATGGCTACACAATATAGTGCCCCATTTATTGTCCTGGAAATTTCCTAGTTCTACCTTCCACTTAGCTCTGGGTCCCACTAAAGGCCCCTATTAGTTCTAGCAGCAAATAAGAGTACAAAAAGGAGGTACGTTTCCTTGAGCCTAAAGAATATAGGAATGTCTTACCAGGAGCTTTATGTCACAAAAGCTGGAGAATTTAGGGAGTCCTATATACCTGCAGATGACAGATGCTCGAACTGGGGCGCGGAGTCTAACGGTAGGTGTTTTTCACCATGACCCTAGACCCTAGGAGAGGGAATGGACTTAGACACACCTATTACCGCAGATCTCGGTTCCCAGAACGAGTGAAGCAGGAATATAGGTGGACCCAGATATGGAAGGAATATGACAATAACAGGTAAAGTTCACTGAAGACAATAACAATGAGGAAGTTAGTTGATTCGTTGAGAAGAGCAATCCAATGGAAACAGTATCGATGAAGAACCAGTAGATCCGTTCAGATGGTAACTCAGAGCAACAACAGCAGAACCACTGATACAGCAACAGTTCAATAGAAACAAATGTGATGAAGAACAAGCTGATCCGTTTAGATGGTAACTCAGAGCAACAGCAGATGAATTACTGATACAGCGGCAGTTCAATAGAAACAAATGTTATGAAGAACAAGCTAATCTGTTTAGATGGTAACTCAGAGCAACAGCAGATGAATTACTGGTACAACAACAGTTCAATAGAGTCAAATGTAATGAAGAACAAGCGGATCCGTTTAGATGGTACCCAGAGCACCCACAAATGAGTTACTGGTACAGCAGCAGTTCAATAGACACAAATATGTTGAAGAACTATGTCAAAACTTATTAGATCTGTTAATTCAGCGCTCCACTCTGTATGCAGCCTTCTATACAACTTCAAGCAACCACTATAGCTTGTAAACACAAAATTGCAAAAATTAGGTTGTATAAATGTAGCGCTTACTTCTTTGCACTCTTCTGATGACCTAAAAACTCTTACCCAGCATATCCCTGAATGTTGATCTGTTAGGTACCTTGGAAGTTGTCCTAAACGATCTTATCAACAACATCAATTGGCGTTTTGCCTGTAACATAAATCTCATAATGGTGTGGTATATCTAATAAAAGCACAATCTAAACAATCTATGATTGCATGTGTCACATAGTCCCATGCTTAAAATAATTTTCATAAGTGTACAGCACCACAACCTTCTTATTTTCTCAGCACCCTTTTGGATGTGCGCTTACTTTGTTTCAAATGTAAAAATCGCCCATAAGACTCTGATGTATATTCATTATCTGCTGACTTTCTCCTCCTTTTGTTCAGGGAGCCACACTCAAAATAAACAGAAAAAGGAAGCGGTATGGCGCATTGCCCTTTTAATACACTTTTCTAAAAACATATAAAACATATAAAAATGGACTCGTACCAGAAAACGGGTGTATATAAGCATTTAAACGTCTTTTTCCGACTGTCTCTTAATGTCCTCCTGTTGGTCTCTCCTCGACCCTGGTATAGTCCATATGCAACCAACGCGTTTCAACTCCACGATATGAGTCTTTATCAAGGTTGTTTCTCCAATGTATGAGGCTTCTCTTTTATAATCCTCCTCCAGCTTGTTTCACCTGCAGCCCATTATTACACATTATCCCAGGACTTGAGGCTACACAAATTCTATACCGAGGCTTGGCTGTCCAACTCCCAGCTGTTTCACCTCTCAATCGTTCCTTCCGTTTTTACACCATTCATTTATCTTAACATGTACTTTTTCCAAACATTATCTTCCCACAGAAATGTTCCTTGATTTAATCTCTTCTGAACAATTTCTTTCAACAGAAATATTCATTGACTATATTTTTATCAATTGAACACTCGTCATAATCACCGCATTTGTATAGTTATGAACTTACATACACAATCACACTAAATTCTGCTTTATTTCTCAAGAAGCAGTAATATGTGTGGTGTCTTCTTAAATATACCTAACTAATACCACTTTTATTCCTACCTATTCACATCCTGATAATTACATGCTAAAAGAAAAACAGCCTTTGATTACACCATGCTGCAGACAGAATTTTTTGGATCTCACACCCATATTGTTCTCGCTACGGGCAAGGGTTATAACAAATTTCTTCACATTCTATTCACATATTAACTAACTGTCATACATAAAACATGATTGAGGTTAACATGTAAATTATTATATATAAAGAAGCGTCCTTATTCTCATTCCGGTGGATTCCTGAATTTACTCCAAAAGTCATAAGCCAAAACAGAAGAGGGGAAGAAAATAAACAAATAGAAGTTAGTTTAGTGCACTGTTATTCAATATTTTACATGTACATTTTATTACATGAATCAACATATATTTTGCTTATCACTTGTTTTTCTTGTTTTTTATATCTTTTTTATAAGAACCATTTTAGTTCAAAATCGGCGTTTAAGCTTTTTGGGATTAGGGTATCTATCTCATAAATCCACTTCATCTCAGATCTAGATAAAGTGGTCAGATTGTCAGTATTCCTCCAATTTTCTTCTATTTTATAGATACCCCAAAACCCCTTGATGTGTTCTACTGAACTTGAATGAACATTTTTAAAGTGTTGTGAAAGTGCATGGGTTTCAAGTCCCCTCTTGATATTATATAGGTGTTCTCTCAGCCTCACCTTTAACGGGCGAGTGGTCCTCCCTATGTAGATTTTTTCACAGCTGCATTTAACAGCATATACCACATTTTTTGTATGGCAGGTTATGAAATGATATATTTTTATTTCCCTGTCATTCAATTTGACATTTATGGTTTTGTTGTCTATCATTCTACATGTTTTGCAGGCCGCGCACTCTCCACACCTATGAAAACCTTTAGTCTGCACTGAGCACCTTCTCTCTTCTGGTAAATTACTTCTAACCAGTTTATCTTTTAGATTCGGGGCTTTTCTGTATATAAACCGAGGTTGTGTGGGTATTTTGGAACCTATGATTGGATCTTTTCTCAAAAGTTGCCAGTGTTTCCTCACTGCTTTTTCAACTTGTCTATGGTTTGTACAGAAATCTGTTATAAATGCCCATTCGTTGTTATATTCTTGTTTAGAAAAACCACTTCTCTTTGATATAAGGAGGTCTTCCCTACTGATTGCTTTTACTGTTTTCTCTGCTTTTTCTAATGTTTCCGTGTGATAACCTTTTTGACTGAACTCATTTTTCATTTCCATAATTTGTTGTTCACACACCCTATCTTCTGTGCAGTTTCGCCTCACCCTCTTCATCTGCCCCAAAGGTACATTATCTAGCCAGATCTTATGGTGGTTGCTATTGTGTTCTATATAGCTAACTTTGTCCGTGGGCTTATGGAAGGTTTTTGTCTGAAGACCTGCTTCATTAATATATACAGTAATATCTAGGAAATTTACAGATATTTTGCTCCATTCGAAGGTGAGTTCAATATTGCGTTCGTTGTTGTTAAAATAATTTGCAAAAGACTTCAACCCTTGTTCAGACCCCCTCCACACAAAGAAAATGTCGTCGATGTACCGCCACCAGGTCCGCCCCAAAGTCATGCCCTGACCACACTGATTTCTCCTCCCAGTGGGCTATGAATATATTTGCATAACTTGGGGCGAACCTGGTGTCCATGGCCGTCCCGACATTTTGCATGTAATAGTCTCCCTCAAAACGGAAGTACTTGTGGGACAATACAAATTTTATACCATCAAGAATAAATTCTCTGATTTCTTCACTATATGATGTGTCTTGCAGACTATCTTTGACTGCCTCTATACCAAATTCATGGGTGATTATAGTATACAGGGATTTTACATCCGCTGTAACTAGTATATAGTCAGTATCCCATGCCAATACTGTTAGATTGGTCAAAAAACTTGTGGTATCCTTTAAGTGCGATCTAGACTGTTGTGATATAGGTTGAAGGTAGTGGTCAAGGACCTCGGACAAATTTATGGTAATTGACCCTATACCCGACACAATAGGTCTTCCGGGTGTGTTAAATTTGTCCTTGTGGACTTTGGGTAAAACATATATTACCGGGATCCTAGGGTATGTAGTACATATGTAATCTGCTGTTTTCTCATCTACTACTCCCATATCTTTATACTTGTCTATAAGGCTTATCAGACCCGTACTTATTTTCCCCGTCGGGTCTTTTCTTAATTTTTGATAAGTATTACCAGCATTCAGTTGTTTCTCAATTTCTCCTACATATTTGTCCCTGTCCATTATTACTACTCCTCCGCCCTTATCAGCCGGTTTTATAACAATCTGACTGTTCTCTCTCAATGTTTTGATTGCCTCTCTTGCTTTCCTATTTAGGTTCATATATTTTTTTCCTTTCGTTCTTCGTTTCGTATGTCCTTTCTTTATATCGTCCGCTACCAACTGGTTAAAGGTTTCGATGTAATTTCCTTTAACATGTGCATGGAAAAATGTGGACTTTTTTCTAAATTTTCCCTGTCCCATTGTTTCCCCCTTTGTATACTCAGTTATACTGGTATCTTTCATATTAAAGAATTTCTTTATGGTGATCTTACGTATAAATTTCTGTAGATCTATATATGTGTCAAAAGGAGCATTCTCGTTCATGGGAGAAAATTTCAATCCCTTACTCAATAGTGATATTTCACCCTCTGTAAGTACATGTGTGCTTAAATTGAAGATGCTGGAGTTCTCCTCCTCCAACTTTTCCTGATCTCCTGTAGAATTTATCTGATTATTTCTTTGGTCTCCTACAGGGTTACCTGATGTGGTGACTTTATTACATTTTTTCCTTCCCTTTCTTCTTTTATTTTTCCCACCTTTCTTTCCTCTTTTTTTGTGGGTTTTCTTTGAGGAAGATCTTACCGTCTTCTTTTTCCCTTTGTCTCCCGATCTAAAAAAGACTCCAAAGGGGAATCTCTTTTTTCTTCTCCTATATCCCTCAGTGGATCACACCTATTATGGACTGGAGTTGTCCCTTTCGGTTTGTATGATGTTCTATACTGCCTATTCTCCTCTCTCCTTCTTGGAGACTCCATCTTGTCATCTTCTCTAAAACAAGTTCTTTGTTGTTTTATGTTTAGTTTCTCTTGATTCCACCCCTTATTTCTATTCTTCCCATAGCGATTTGATATTGGGAATGTGTCATACCCTGTGGGAAAGATGGATTTGTTTTTGGAATTTAGTTCCCCTCTCTTATGTTGTATGGGATTTTGTTGATTAGGGAAACAGGAAACATGATGAACACGGGAGAGTTGAAGCTGTCTGGTATCCGGCAGTAGTAGCGGAGGCAGCGGAGGGCAGGCACGCTGAACACGGGAGAGTAGAGGCGGTCTGGAATCCGGCAGTAGTAGCGAAGGCAGCGGAGGGGAGACACGCTGAACACTGGAGAGTAGAGACGGTCTGGAATCCGGCAGCAGTAGCAGATAGGAATCAGTGGAGAGCTGACACGATGAACACAGGAGAGTTGAGACGGTCTGGAACCCGGCAGTAGTAACGGAGGCAGCGGAAATCAGACACGCTGAACACAGGAGAGTTGAGGCGGACTGGAATCCGGCAGCAGTAGCAGATAGGAATCAGCTGAGTGCAGGCACGCTGAACACAGGAGAGTTGAAGTGGTCTGGAAACCACAATCGAAGTAAACAGGAATCAGCTGGAGCTGAATACACGAGGAAACACAGGAACACCTTTAGAGGCTCATGGGGAATGAGACTCCAAGATCAGGCAACCAGGTAATGATCACAGGTGGTTTAAATAGGGAGGGTTGCCTGATCATCCAATCAATTAAAAGCAACAGGTACTGAAGGTTTCATAAGGGCTGCACATGCGCAGACCCTCATGATGGTGGACGGCCACGGTTCCTGAACACAGGAGAAATGGCACTCACAGTCCGGTGAGTGACAGTACCCCCCCCCCCCCTTTTAAAGGTGGGCAGAGAACACCTGGAACCGGGTTTGTCCGGAAACTTGGAATAAAACTTCTTAAGAAGAGCTGGAGCGTTGAGATCTTCTGCTTTAATCCATGAACGCTCTTCAGGACCAAAGCCCTTCCAATGAACGAGGAAACCAAGAACTCCTCGCGAAATTTTTGCATCCAATATGTGAGTAATCTCAAAGTCCTCCTCTTGATGAACTTGAACTGGCCGAGGTGCTGAAGGAGGGACCGAGAAACGGTTGATGATAAGAGGTTTGAGCAAAGACACATGGAAAGCATTGGAAATACGAAGGTTCTTAGGTAGTAGAAGTTTGAAAAAAAATGGATTTATTAGTTGAATGATCCTATATGGACCAATAAAACGAGGAGCGAACTTCATAGATGGGACCTTCAAACGAATATTTTTGGTTGATAACCATACACGATCTCCGATTTTAAGTGGTGGAATAGCCCGTCTCTTTTTATCTGCAAAAGACTTATATCTGGCAGATGTCTTCTTTAAACAGGTTCTGACCTGAGACCAAATATTTTTGAAGGTCTGACAAACAGTCTCTACAGCAGGAACTTGGGTGGGAGGGCGGGCAGGAAATTCCGGAAAAGACGGATGGTGACCGTAAACCACAAAGAATGGAGTTTTAGAAGATGATTCATGATACATGTTGTTATGAGCGAATTCAGCCCATGGAAGCAAATCTACCCAGTTGTCTTGGTTGGCTGAAGAGAACACCCTTATAAAAGTCTCAAGATCTTGATTGACCCTTTCGGTTTGTCCGTTTGAGGATGGTAGGAGGATGAGAGTGATAATCGGATACCCAAGGTCTTACAGAGGGCCCGCTAGAATCTGGAAACGAATTGCACTCCTCTATCTGAAACAATCGCGGAAGGACATCCATGAATACGGAAGATTTCTTTGATAAAATAATCAGCCAGAGTAGATGAAGAAGATAAACCGGTCAAAGGAACTAAATGTGCCATCTTCGAAAATCTGTCCACCACTACCCAAATAGTATTGCACTTTTTACTAGGAGGAAGATCAGTAACAAAGTCCATACTAATATGGGTCCACGGCTTGGAAGGAATGGGTAGTGGTTGAAGGAAACCCGCTGGAGTTCTGCGGGGAGTCTTAAACTGGGAACACAATTCACAAGCAGCCACAAAATCTTTGACATCTCTCCTCATAGAAGGCCACCAGTAACTTCGAAAAAGAATTTCAAAAGTTTTGCATTCACCAGAATGTCCAGAAAAACGAGAAGAGTGAAACTACGAAAGGATTTTCTTCCTAAGAGCAGGAGGCACGAGGGTTCTCCCAAATGGTAGCACCTTAGTGGAAGAAGCAGCCAGAGAAACACATTTGGGGTCTAATATAGAGTGGTTGGGACCATCTTCAACGTCTGAGGACCTCACAAAAGCTCGAGATAGGGCGTCTGCTTTTTTATTTTACGCAGCTGGTTTGAAGGTTATGATTAGTTCAAAACGAGAAAAGAAAAGAGACCATCTTGCTTGACGAGGGTTTAAACATTGAGCAGACTGTAAATATGACAAATTTTTATGATCAGTAAAAATTGTCACAGGATGACGAGCTCCCTCCAACAAATATCTCCATTCCTCTAATGCTACTTTTATAGCCAGAAACTCCTTGTCCCCGATGGTATAATTCTTCTCCGCAGGCAGAAGACCCCGAGAGTAAAAGGCACAAGGATGGAATTTTTGTTGCTCCGATCTTTTGGAGAGAATGGCTCCTAAACCAACATTAGAGGCATCTAACTCTAGGAAGAAGGGAAGCGTCACATCAGGCTGTCGAAGAACAGGAGCGGAGGAGAAGGACTCTTTGAGAAACTGGAAGGCTTGAAGGGCCTCAGAGGACCATTGTTTAGTATTGGCCCCTTTACGAGTTAGGGCCACAATAGGAGATGCAATCGAGGAAAAATCTTGAATGAAGCGTCTATAGTAATTGGCAAAACCTAAAAAACGCTGAATTGCACGAAGAGTAGTTGGCTGAGGCCAATGTAATACAGCATTCACCTTTTCTGGATCCATCTGAAGACCAACTCCGGAGACAATATATCCCAGAAATGGAATCTGGGGCAACTCAAATGAACATTTTTCTAACTTGCAGAATAATGAATTTTTTCGGAGTCTGGAAAGGACCTCTGCCACATGTTGATGATGAGAAGGCAGGTCCTGCGAAAAGATCAATATGTCGTCCAGATAGACGACGACACAAACATATAACAAGTCCCGGAAGATCTCATTAATGAAACCCTGGAAAACAGCGGGGGCGTTACATAACCCGAAGGGCATTACTAAATATTCATAATGCCCGTCTCTGGTGTTGAAAGCTGTCTTCCATTCGTCACCGGACCTGATTCGAATTAAATTGTAGGCACCACGAAGATCCAACTTGGTAAAGATCCGGGCTCCCTTGATACGATCAAATAACTCAGTAATTAATGGAATGGGATACCGATTTTTGATAGTTATGGCGTTAAGTCCACGGAAATCTATGCAAGGACGTAATGAGCCATCCTTCTTTTTTACGAAGAAAAACCCTGCTCCAGTGGGAGAGGTAGAAGGTCGAATAAATCCTCGCTGGAGATTCTCTTTGATGTACTCAGATGTAGCTTGAGTTTCAGGTAACGAAAGTGGATACACACGACCCCTGGGAGGAGTCTTGCCAGGTTGAAGATCAATCGGACAGTCCCACGAACGATGAGGAGGAAGACGTTCAGACTGAATTTTATCAAATACATCGGCAAAAGAAGCATACTGAGGAGGAAGTCCCGGTGAGCAAGGTGAAATGGAGGATTGCTGTATTTTGAGAGGAACGACTTGAGAGAGGCAACGATGATGACATTCAGGCCCCCAAGACGTAACTTGAGGAGTGTGCCAGTCAATCTGGGGAGAATGACGTTGAAGCCATGGAAGGCCTAATACAATCGGACTGGTCGTAACAGGAAGAATTAAAAATGAAATTTCTTCCTGGTGTAATACACCAATTTGAAGGGTTACTGGAGACGTACTCTGGGTGATGAGACCATTAATAATGCGTGATCCATCGATAGCAGTCACAGTAATAGGTATTTTCAAAGTAATCACTGGTAGGGACCATTGATTCACGAGGGATTTAGAAATAAAATTTCCTGCAGCTCCAGAGTCAATAAGTGCTTGGGACATGAACGATTTGGTAGCAAAGGAAACCGTAACATCAAAAGCACAAACTTTTAATTTCGTAGAACATGGAGAGGACTCCAGGGACCCTAACTTCACCTCTCCAGAACTGGTAAGGGCCTGGCATTTCCCGATTTTTTTAGGGCATGAATTGAGCATATGAGAAGAATCAGCACAATAGATACAAAGTCTATTTTTTACTCTTCGGTCCCTCTCCTCTGAAGTTAATTTGGAGCGACCTATCTCCATAGGTATCACCGGAGATGAAACTGGGCGAAGTTGAGGACTTGAGCGAAGAGGTGCTTTAAATGAAGTTGTTTTTTCAGACTCTCTTTCACGAAATCTCATGTCTACACGGTGGCAAAGAGAAATCAAATCCTCTAGAGAAGTAGGTAATTCTTGAGTAGTCAGTGCATCTTTAATTTTATCAGAAAGCGCCTGCCAGAAGGCGGCAATTAAAGCTTCAGTGTTCCACTGAAGTTCAGAGGCTAATATCCGAAATTGAATGACGTACTGGGCTACAGTACGAGAACCCTGACGTAGACGGAGGATGCTGGATGCAGCGGAAATAACACGACCAGGTTAATCAAATACACTTCGAAACGTGGAAATAAATTTGGCACTATCTTGTAATAATGGATCATTTCTTTCCCACAGAGGGGAAGCCCATGCGAGAGCTTGTCCGGAAAACAAGGAAATGAGATAGGCCACTCTGGAACGATGAGTAGAGAAATTGTGAGGTTGAAGCTCAAAATTAACTGAGCATTGATTTAGAAAACCCCTGCATGTTTTGGGGTCTCCATCATATTTTGAAGGAGTAGGCAGGTGTAGCGTGGAAGCAGTAGACACCTGGGATGGCACTGGGGAAACGGAGGAAGGCACAGGAGCATCAACAGTAGCTGTGATATTTTGCGCAGACGTTCTTTGGGAGGCTAACGCCTGGCAACATTGCAGCAATTGTTGTTGGCGAACTTCCTGTTGTTCAATACGGGTAACCAGATACTGCAGCATCTCTTTAGCTGTAGGTTCCGCTCCTGGGTCTGTCATGGCCTGATCTTACTGTCACGGGCACTAGGAGTCTTTGCCCAGGATATCAAAAAGATGATGTTCTTACCAGAGTAATATAGCTGGTACTATGGTCCTCTGGTAGCAGGGTGACAACGGAACAGGAGAATCAGCAGATGGTGAGAGAATGCTCAAGGAAAGTCTATGACTAGCAGCAACTGGTAATGCCTAGAGATATGTACACGAGGAACCAGATGGGCAAGTAAACGTGAGGAGAGTCAGTGGTCTGCGTACAGCAAGTTGTACCACTGCTATAGTGAGGAGGAATGTCCAGGAGTAGAGAGGAGGTAGTGAGAGTCAGTGTTCTGCGTATAGCAAGTTGTACCACTGTCTATAGTGAAGGAATGGATTCCAGGTGCAAGTCGGTAACGGGGAAGTCAGTGGTCTGCGTATAGCAAGTTGTACCACTGCTTATGTGAGAGGATACTTGAAACCGGTGCCACAGGGAAACAGGAGTCAGTGGTCTGCGTTCAGCAAGTTGTACCACTGCTATATATATGTGAGGAGGGGCACGAGGAGATGAATGGAATGCAGAGGATACACGGACACACGGAATCTGATCCCACGATGATAACCACAATACAATAAACTGACAAGCGCTGCTTGAAGTATACTAAGTCACTATAGAGATCCAGGTAATAGGAAACAAAGTCAATAGTAACAATAGCTTCAGTAGATGGAAGACTCCGGAGATGAACACAACACAGTCCAGGCGGATATGCAATACAATGGCAAAGTCAATGGAAAGTATGCATACCGCGGTTCAGGAGAGCAGGCTGTCAAGGAGACTTGCAGGGATACCTGAACGGCTGAACGCCGGCAGGAGGAGAGACCACTGGAGGATGGAAGTGGTAATCAGGTTGGTGCAGCGCACGGAAGGTAACCAGTAATCAACGGAGCAATACTCAGGAAGCAGTAGTAAGTAAAACTGGAAACATGATGAACACAGGAGAGTTGAGGCTGTCTGGTATCCGGCAGTAGTAGCGGAGGCAGCGGAGGGCAGGCACGCTGAACAAGGGAGAGTAGAGGCGGTCTGGAATCTGGCAGTAGTAGCAAAGGCAGCGGAGGGGAGACACGCTGAACACAGGAGAGTAGAGACGGTCTGGAATCCAGCAGCAGTAGCAGATAGGAATCAGTGGAGAGCTGACACGATGAACACAGGAGAGTTGAGACGGTCTGGAACCCGGCAGCAGTAGCAGATAGGAATCAGCTGAGGGCAGGCACGCTGAACACAGGAGAGTTGAAGTGGTCTGGAAACCACAATCGAAGTAAACAGGAATCAGCTGGAGCTGAATACACGAGGAAACACAGGAACACCTTTAGAGGCTCATGGGGAATAAGACTCCAAGATCAGGCAACCAGGTAATGATCACAGGTGGTTTAAATAGGGAGGGTTGCCTGATCATCCAATCAATTAAAAGCAACAGGTCCTGAAGGTTTCATAAGGGCTGCACATGCGCAGACCATCAGGATGGCAGGCGGCCACGGTTCCTGAACACAGGAGAAATGGCACTCACAGTCCGGTGAGTGACAAAAAAAGAGATTCCCCTTTGGAGTCTTTTTTAAATCGGGAGACAAAGGGAAAAAGAAGACGGCAAGATCTTCCTCAAAGAAAACCCACAAAAAAAGAGGAAAGAAAGGTGGGAAAAATAAAAGAAGAAAGGGAAGGAAAAAATGTAATAAAGTCACCACATCAGATAACCCTGTAGGAGACCAAAGAAATAATCAGATAAATTCTACAGGAGATCAGGAAAAGTTGGAGGAGGAGAACTCCAGCATCTTCAATTTAAGCACACATGTACTTACAGAGGGTGAAATATCACTATTGAGTAAGGGATTGAAATTTTCTCCCACGAACGAAAATGCTCCTTTTGACACATATATAGATCTACAGAAATTTATACGTAAGATCACCATAAAGAAATTCTTTAATATGAAAGATACCAGTATAACTGAGAATACAAAGGGGGAAACAATGGGACAGGGAAAATTTAGAAAAAAGTCCACATTTTTCCCTGCACATGTTAAAGGAAATTATTTTGAAACCTTTAACCAGTTGGTAGCGGACAATATAAAGAAAGGACATACCAAACAAAGAACGAAAGGAAAAAAATATATGAACCTAAATAGGAAAGAAATAGAGGCAATCAAAACATTGAGAGAGAACAGTCAGATTGTTATAAAACCGGCTGATAAGGGCGGAGGAGTAGTAATAATGAACAGGGACAAATATGTAGGAGAAATTGAGAAACAACTGAATGCTGGTAATACTTATCAAAAATTAAGAAAAGACCCGACGGGGAAAATAAGTACGGGTCTGATAAGCCTTATAGACAATTATAAAGATATGGGAGTAGTAGATGAGAAAACAGCAGATTACATATGTACTACATACCCTAGGATCCCGGTAATATATGTTTTACCCAAAGTCCACAAGGATAAATTTAACCCACCCGGAAGACCTATTGTGTCGGGTATAGGGTCAATTACCATAAATTTGTCCGAGGTCCTTGACCACTACCTTCAACCTATATCACAACAGTCTAGATCGTACTTAAAGGATACCACAAGTTTTTTGACCAATCTAACAGAATTGGCATGGGATACTGACTATATACTAGTTACAGCGGATGTAAAATCCCTGTATACTATAATCACCCATGAATTCGGTATAGAGGCAGTCAAAGATAGTCTGCAAGACACATCATATAGTGAAGAAATCAGAGAATTTATTCTTGATGGTATAAAATTTGTATTGTCCCACAATTACTTCCGTTTTGAGGGAGACTATTACATGCAGAAATTCGGGACGGCCATGGGCACCAGGTTCGCCCCAAGTTATGCAAATATATTCATGGCCCACTGGGAGGAGAAATCAGTGTGGTCAGGGCATGACTTTGGGGCGGATCTGGTGGCGGTACATCGACGACATTTTCTTTGTGTGGAGGGGGTCTGAACAAGGGTTGAAGTCTTTTGCAAATTATTTGAACAACAACGAACGCAATATTGAACTCACCTTTGAATGGAGCAAAATATCTGTAAATTTCCTAGATATTACTGTATATATTAATGAAGCAGGTCTTCAGACAAAAACCTTCCATAAGCCCACGGACAAAGTTAGCTATATAGAACACAATAGCAACCACCATAAGATCTGGCTAGATAATGTACCTTTGGGGCAGATGAAGAGGGTGAGGCGAAACTGCACAGAAGATAGGGTGTGTGAACAACAAATTATGGAAATTAAAAATGAGTTCAGTCAAAAAGGTTATCACACGGAAACATTAGAAAAAGCAGAGAAAACAGTGAAAGCAATCAGTAGGGAAGACCTCCTTATATCAAAGAGAAGTGTTTTTTCTAAACAAGAATATAACAACGAATGGGCATTTATAACAGATTTCTGTACAAACCATAGACAAGTTGAAAAAGCAGTGAGGAAACACTGGCAACTTTTGAGAAAAGATCCAATCATAGGTTCCAAAATACCCACACAACCTCATTTTATATACCTAAAAGCCCCGAATCTAAAACTGGTTAGAAGTAATTTACCAGAGGAGAGAAGGTGCTCAGTGCGCACTAAAGGTTTTCATAGGTGTGGAGAGTGCGCGGCCTGCAAAACATGTAGAATCATAGACAACAAAACCACAAATGTCAAATTGAATGACAGGGAAATAAAAATTGATCATTTCATAACCTGCCATACAAAAAATGTGGTATATGCTGTTAAATGCAGCTGTGAAAAAATCTACATAGGGAGGACCACTCGCCCGTTAAAGGTGAGGCTGAGAGAACACCTATATAATATCAAGAGGGGACTTGAAACCCATGCACTTTCACAACACTTTAAAAATGTTCATTCAAGTTCAGTAGAACACATCAAGGGGTTTTGGGGTATCTATAGATAGATACCCTAATCCCAAAAGGCTTAAACGCCGATTTTGAACTAAAATGGTTCCTATAAAAAAGATATAAAAAACAAGAAAAACAAGTGATAAGCAAAATATATGTTGACTCGTAATAAAATGTACATGTAAAATATCGAATAACAGTGCACTAAACTAACTTCTATTTGTTTATTTTCTTCCCCTCTTCTGTTTTGGCTTATGACTTATGGAGTAAATTCAGGAATCCACCGGAATGAGAATAAGGACGCTTCTTTAGATATAATAATTTACATGTTAACCTCAATCATGTTTTATGTATGACAGTTAGTTAGTATGTGAATAGAATGTGAAGAAATTTGTTATAACCCTTGCCCATAGCGAGAACAATATGGGTGTGAGATCCAAAAAATTCTGTCTGCAGCATGGTGTAATCAAAGGCTGTTTTTCTTTTAGCATGTAATTATCAGGATGTGAATAGGTAGGAATGGAAGTTGTATTAGTTAGGTATTGTCACTCACCGGACCGTGAGTGCCTCTTCCCGGACATTTAGGAACCGTGGCCGTCCACCATCCTGAGGGTCTGCGCATGCGCAGCCCTTTTCTATACTTCAGTGTATACCCCTTTAACTTAATTGGCAGATCAGGCAACCTCCCTATATTAAGCACCTGTGGTCACTACCACGTTGCCTGATCTCGGAGTCTCATTCCTCATGAGTCTCTGAAGGTGTTCCTGTATTACTTGTGTATTCAGTGCTGCTGATTCCTGTGGTTTCCAAACCACTTCTACTACTGTGGTTCCATACCACTTCTACCATCAACTGTATCATCATGACTGTTTGCTGATTCCTATCCGCTGCCTCCGTGCACTACAGTCTTCTACACCACTTCAACGTTATTTTATATCAATGTGACTGTTTGCTCATTGCTATCCGCTGCCTCCGTGCACTCCAGCTTTTACCTCACTCACCTGCTTCTCATCAAGTCTGTTTGCTGATTGCTATCCGCTGCCTCCGTGCACTACAGTCTCCTGCTTGCAACTCGCCTGTGTTTAACATCGTGACTGCCAGCTGACTACTATCCGCTGCCTCTGTGCACTACAGTCTCCTGCTTGCAACTCGCCTGTGTTCAACATCGTGACTGCCAGCTGATTACTATCCGCTGCCTCCGTGCACTACACTCTCATCTCATCTTTGCTGTGCCTTCCTCGAGACTGCCGCTTTTCATTACCATCTGCTTCACTTCGTGATCTACAGCTCCTGCCCTGCGCTGCACTCCTGTTTCTCATCGCTGTTGGTTCCTGTGGTTGCTACTGGTTACCTCCGTGTGCCGCTGAGTCCTGCCGCTGTGGTCAGCGCTATCGTCCATCTCCTGCTGATCCACTCTCCACGCCTTCACGTGTTCCACTGGCCTCTACCCTCCTGTCAGCATTGGATTTGTATCTCTTCTACTACCCTCTGCTGGATCATCTCCATTCTCCTGGGTTTCCTAGGAGTCCAGTTCCACGTGTTGCTGACTCCTGTGGATTCGTGTCCCTGTCGGTCTACTCACCTGTGCGCTGCACCTGCTAGACCGCTGCTTCTCCTATCCAGGGACTTCCTATCCAGTCGGTCTCCAGCCGCTCAGGTACCGCTGCAATCCCATCTGACTGCTACTGCTGAACCACGGTATGCATACTTCTCATTGACTGTGCTGTGTATTGCATATCTTGCTGGACTGTGTTTGGTTCTCTCTGGAGTCCGCTCTCCGCTGAGTCTATTGCCATCATTGACTGTGTTATCATTGTGCTGGACTACTTCAAGAGACTTTCTAGATTGCAGACCTGATCAGTCATTTACATATATATATACCTATATTGTGCATATTACTGTGGATCGTGTATAAGGTGCCTGTGTATATCCTGTGTTGCAGTCTTCCCCCGTGCACCTCCTCACATATATATGCAGTGGTACAACTTGCTGATGTCAGACCACTGATCCCTGTTTCCGGTATCACCTGTTCCATTATCCTCTCACATAGCAGTGGTACAACCTGCTACCGCAGACCACTGTCTACCTGGATACCTCCACTTGGATTCCATTCCTTCACTCAGACAGCGGTACAACTTGCTACTCGCAGACCGCTGACTCTCATCACCTCCTTGTTTCTGTTGGACATTCCTCCTCACTATAGCAGTGGTACAACTTGCTATCGCAGACCACTGACTACCTTCACGTGTCCTTGTCCATACAGTTCCTTGTGTATCATTACCTCATTATTACCAGTGTTGCTAGTCATAGACTTTCCTGAGCATCTCATCGGTCATCATTTCATGTTCCGTGATCACCCAGCTACCAGAGTACCCTATTACCATCTACATTGCTCTGGTAAGCCTACCATCTGGTGATCCCTGGGTAAAGACTCCTAGTGCCCGTGACAGTAAGATCAGGCCATGACAGACCCAGATGTGGAACCTACCGCCAAAGAGATGCTGCAACATCTGGTTAGCCGTGTGGAGCAACAGGACGCCCGCCAACAGCTGTTACTTCAGTGTTATCAGTCATTAACCTCCCAAGGAACATCTGGACAGACTGTGACAGCTACTACTGAAGCTCCTGTGCTTTCCTCCGTTTCCCCATTGCCATCCCAGGTGTCTATAGCTTCCACGCTTCACCTGCCTACTCCGTCAAAGTACGATGGAGACCCCAAAACTTGTAGGGGTTTTCTTAACCAATGTTCAGTCCATTTTGAGCTCCAACCTCAAAATTTTTCTACCCATCGTTCCAGAGTGGCCTATCTTATCTCTTTGTTTTCAGGACAAGCCCTGGCTTGGGCCTCCCCTCTGTGGGAGAGGAACGATCCAATATTACAAGATAGTGCCAAATTCATTTCTACATTCCGAAGTGTGTTCGATGAACCAGGTCGTGTGACCTCCGCTGCTTCCAGCATCCTCCGTCTGCGACAAGGATCTCATACTGTAGGCCAGTACGTCATTCAATTTAGGATCTTAGCCTCTGAACTTCAGTGGAACACTGAAGCCCTAGTTGCCGCCTTCTGGCAGGGGCTTTCCGATAAAATTAAAGATGCACTGACTACCCAAGAGCTTCCTTCGTCACTTGAAGATTTGATCTCTCTATGCCATCGTGTTGATATGAGATTTCGTGAAAGAGAGGCTGAGAAAACGACTTCTGCTAAAGCACCTTTTCGCTCTAACCCTCAATTTCGTCCAGTGTCACCCGCTGTGATTCCCATGGAGATTGGACGTTCCAAGTTATCTTCTGAGGAGAGGAAACGAAGAGTCAAGAATAGACTCTGTATCTATTGTGCTGATTCCACTCATGTCCTCAGCTCCTGCCCTAAGAGATCGGGAAATGCCAGGCCCTAACTAGTTCTGGAGAGGTGAAGTTAGGGTCCCTGGAGTCCTCTCCATCGTCTATGAAATCTAAAGTCTGCGCTTTTGATGTGACTATTTCCTTTGCTACCAAAACCTTTGAGTCACAGGCATTGATTGATTCCGGAGCAGCAGGAAATTTTATTTCCAAATCGTTAGTTAATCAATGGTCTCTACCAATGATTACCTTAAAAACTCCCATTACTGTGACGGCTATCGATGGATCACGTCTCATCAACGGTCTCATCACCCAGAGTACGTCTCCAGTAACCCTTCAGATTGGTGCTCTGCATCATGAAGAGATATCGTTTTTAATTCTTCCTGTTACGACAAGTCCGATTGTCCTAGGCCTTCCATGGCTTCAGTGTCACTCTCCCCAGATTGACTGGCGCACCCCTCAAGTCACGTCTTGGGGGCCTGAATGTCACCATCATTGCCTTTCCCAAGTCATTCCTCTCAAGGTACAGCAAGCTTCCATCTCAGCTATTTCACCGGGACTCCCCCCTCAATATGCTTCATTTACCGATGTTTTTGATAAAGCTCAGTCTGAACGTCTTCCTCCTCATCGTTCTTGGGATTGTCCGATTGATCTTCTTCCTGGCAAGACTCCTCCCAGAGGCCGGGTCTATCCACTCTCGTTACCTGAAACTCAAGCGACATCTGAATATATACGGGAGAACCTCCAGCGTGGGTTCATTCGACCTTCCACCTCGCCCGCTGGAGCTGGGTTCTTCTTTGTCAAAAAGAAGGATGGATCATTACGCCCTTGTATAGATTTTCGTGGACTCAATGCCATTACTATCAAGAACCGGTATCCCATTCCGTTGATCACTGAGCTATTTGACCGCATCAAGGGAGCCCGTATTTTTACTAAGTTGGATCTTCGTGGTGCTTACAATTTAATCAGAATCCGTTCCGGTGACGAATGGAAGACGGCGTTTAACACCAGAGACGGGCATTACGAATATCTGGTAATGCCTTTCGGGCTATGTAATGCCCCCGCTGTTTTTCAGGGCTTCATTAATGAGATTTTTCGGGACTTATTATATGTATGTGTCGTCGTCTACCTGGACGACATATTGATTTTTTCACAGGACCTGCCTTCTCACCACCAACATGTGGCAGAAGTCCTCTCCAGGCTACGGAAAAATTCATTGTTCTGTAAATTAGAAAAATGTTCATTCGAATTACCCCAGATTCCATTCTTGGGGTATATTGTTTCCGGAGTTGGTCTGAAGATGGATCCTGACAAAGTAAATGCTGTACTACATTGGCCCCAGCCAACTACTCTTCGTGCCATCCAGCGTTTTTTAGGTTTTGCCAATTACTATAGACGCTTCATTCAAGATTTTTCTTCCATTGCATCTCCTATTGTGGCCCTGACTCGTAAAGGGGCTAATCCTAAGCAATGGTCTACTGAGGCTATTCAAGCCTTTCAAACATTAAAAGAGTCCTTCTCTTCGGCTCCAATCCTTCGTCAGCCTGATGTGACACTCCCCTTCTTCCTAGAAGTAGATGCCTCTAATGTGGGCTTAGGAGCTATTCTCTCCCAACGCTCGGAACAGCAAAAATTCCACCCTTGTGCTTTCTATTCTCGGGGTCTCCTACCCGCAGAGAAGAATTATACCATCGGAGACAAGGAATTACTGGCTATCAAAGCCGCATTAGAGGAATGGAGATACTTGTTGGAGGGAGCTCGCCATCCGGTGACGATCTTCACGGATCATAAGAACTTGTCATATCTCCAGTCTGCCCAATGCTTGAACCCTCGTCAAGCAAGATGGTCTCTTTTCTTTTCCCGTTTTGAATTAATAATTACCTTCAAACCAGCTGCCAAGAACAAAAAAGCTGATGCCTTATCTAGAGCCTTTGCTACGTCCTCTGATATAGAAGAGGTTTCCAACCATACCATTCTAGACCCCAAATGTATCTCACTGGCTGCTTCATCCACCAAAACGCTACCATTTGGGAAGACCCTCGTGCCTTCTACTCTAAGGAGGAAAATCCTTTCGTGGTTCCATGCCTCTCGTTTTTCTGGACACGCCGGTGAACACAAGACTTTTGAGATCCTCTCTCGAAGTTACTGGTGGCCTTCAATGAGGAGAGACGTCAAAGAGTTCATTGCTTCCTGTGAATTATGTTCGCAATTCAAATCTTCCCGCAGAACCCCAGCAGGGTTGCTGCGACCACTACCCATTCCGTCCAAACCATGGACCCATATTAGTATGGATTTCGTTACTGACTTACCACCTAGTAAGAACCATAACACTATTTGGGTGGTAGTGGACAGATTTTCGAAGATGGCTCATTTCATCCCTCTGTCTGGTTTGCCTTCCTCGTCTATCCTGGCTGAACATTTCATTAAAGAGATCTTCCGTATCCATGGATGTCCATCTGAGATTGTGTCTGATAGAGGAGTACAATTCGTGTCCAGATTCTGGCGAGCCCTTTGTAAAACCTTGGGCATACGATTAGCACTCTCATCTTCTTACCATCCACAATCCAATGGACAAACCGAACGTGTCAATCAAGATCTTGAGACTTTTATAAGGATATTTTCATCAGCCAATCAAGACAACTGGGTAGAGTTACTCCCTTGGGCTGAGTTCGCCCATAACAACATGTACCATGAGTCATCATCCAAAACTCCATTCTTTGTGGTCTACGGTCACCATCCGTCTTTTCCGGAATTTCCTGCCCTCCCGCCCACCCAAGTTCCTGCGGTGGAGACTGTTTGTCAGACCTTTAAAAATATCTGGTCTCAGGTTAGAACCTGTTTAAAGAAGACATCTGTCAAATATAAATCTTTCGCTGATAAGAAGAGGCGGGCTATTCCACCACTAAAAATTGGAGATCGTGTCTGGTTATCCACAAAAAATATTCGTTTGAAGGTTCCATCCATGAAATTCGCCCCTCGTTTTATTGGTCCATATAGGATCATTCAAGTTATCAATCCAGTATGTGTGAAACTCCTTCTTCCTAAGAGTCTTCGGATTTCTAATGCCTTCCATGTATCTTTGCTCAAACCTCTTATTATCAACCGTTTTTCAACTCCTCCCTCAGCTCCGCAGCCAGTTCAAGTCCATCAGGAGGAGGATTTTGAGATTACCGAGGTACTAGATGCAAAAATTTCGCGAGGAGTCCTCCACTTCCTCGTTCATTGGAAGGGCTTTGGTCCTGAGGAGCGCTCTTGGATCAAAGCTGAAGATCTTAATGCTCCTGCCCTTTTGAAGAAGTTTTACTCCAAAAATCCGGACAAGCCCGGTTCCAGGCGTTCTGTGCCCACCTTTAAAAGGGGGGGTACTGTCACTCACCGGACCGTGAGTGCCTCTTCCCGGACATTTAGGAACCGTGGCCGTCCACCATCCTGAGGGTCTGCGCATGCGCAGCCCTTTTCTATACTTCAGTGTATACCCCTTTAACTTAATTGGCAGATCAGGCAACCTCCCTATATTAAGCACCTGTGGTCACTACCACGTTGCCTGATCTCGGAGTCTCATTCCTCATGAGTCTCTGAAGGTGTTCCTGTATTACTTGTGTATTCAGTGCTGCTGATTCCTGTGGTTTCCAAACCACTTCTACTACTGTGGTTCCATACCACTTCTACCATCAACTGTATCATCATGACTGTTTGCTGATTCCTATCCGCTGCCTCCGTGCACTACAGTCTTCTACACCACTTCAACGTTATTTTATATCAATGTGACTGTTTGCTCATTGCTATCCGCTGCCTCCGTGCACTCCAGCTTTTACCTCACTCACCTGCTTCTCATCAAGTCTGTTTGCTGATTGCTATCCGCTGCCTCCGTGCACTACAGTCTCCTGCTTGCAACTCGCCTGTGTTTAACATCGTGACTGCCAGCTGACTACTATCCGCTGCCTCTGTGCACTACAGTCTCCTGCTTGCAACTCGCCTGTGTTCAACATCGTGACTGCCAGCTGATTACTATCCGCTGCCTCCGTGCACTACACTCTCATCTCATCTTTGCTGTGCCTTCCTCGAGACTGCCGCTTTTCATTACCATCTGCTTCACTTCGTGATCTACAGCTCCTGCCCTGCGCTGCACTCCTGTTTCTCATCGCTGTTGGTTCCTGTGGTTGCTACTGGTTACCTCCGTGTGCCGCTGAGTCCTGCCGCTGTGGTCAGCGCTATCGTCCATCTCCTGCTGATCCACTCTCCACGCCTTCACGTGTTCCACTGGCCTCTACCCTCCTGTCAGCATTGGATTTGTATCTCTTCTACTACCCTCTGCTGGATCATCTCCATTCTCCTGGGTTTCCTAGGAGTCCAGTTCCACGTGTTGCTGACTCCTGTGGATTCGTGTCCCTGTCGGTCTACTCACCTGTGCGCTGCACCTGCTAGACCGCTGCTTCTCCTATCCAGGGACTTCCTATCCAGTCGGTCTCCAGCCGCTCAGGTACCGCTGCAATCCCATCTGACTGCTACTGCTGAACCACGGTATGCATACTTCTCATTGACTGTGCTGTGTATTGCATATCTTGCTGGACTGTGTTTGGTTCTCTCTGGAGTCCGCTCTCCGCTGAGTCTATTGCCATCATTGACTGTGTTATCATTGTGCTGGACTACTTCAAGAGACTTTCTAGATTGCAGACCTGATCAGTCATTTACATATATATATACCTATATTGTGCATATTACTGTGGATCGTGTATAAGGTGCCTGTGTATATCCTGTGTTGCAGTCTTCCCCCGTGCACCTCCTCACATATATATGCAGTGGTACAACTTGCTGATGTCAGACCACTGATCCCTGTTTCCGGTATCACCTGTTCCATTATCCTCTCACATAGCAGTGGTACAACCTGCTACCGCAGACCACTGTCTACCTGGATACCTCCACTTGGATTCCATTCCTTCACTCAGACAGCGGTACAACTTGCTACTCGCAGACCGCTGACTCTCATCACCTCCTTGTTTCTGTTGGACATTCCTCCTCACTATAGCAGTGGTACAACTTGCTATCGCAGACCACTGACTACCTTCACGTGTCCTTGTCCATACAGTTCCTTGTGTATCATTACCTCATTATTACCAGTGTTGCTAGTCATAGACTTTCCTGAGCATCTCATCGGTCATCATTTCATGTTCCGTGATCACCCAGCTACCAGAGTACCCTATTACCATCTACATTGCTCTGGTAAGCCTACCATCTGGTGATCCCTGGGTAAAGACTCCTAGTGCCCGTGACAGGTATATTTAAGAAGATGCCACACATATTACTGCTTCTTGAGAAATATAGCAGAATTTAGTGTGATTGTGTATGTAAGTTCATAACTATACAAATGCGGTGATTATGACGAGTGTTCAATTGATAAAAATATAGTCAATGAATATTTCTGTTGAAAGAAATTGTTCAGAAGAGATTAAATCAAGGAACATTTCTGTGGGAAGATAATGTTTGGAAAAAGTACATGTTAAGATAAATGAATGGTGTAAAAACGGAAGGAACGATTGAGAGGTGAAACAGCTGGGAGTTGGACAGCCAAGCCTCGGTATAGAATTTGTGTAGCCTCAAGTCCTGGGATAATGTGTAATAATGGGCTGCAGGTGAAACAAGCTGGAGGAGGATTATAAAAGAGAAGCCTCATACATTGGAGAAACAACCTTGATAAAGACTCATATCGTGGAGTTGAAACGCGTTGGTTGCATATGGACTATACCAGGGTCGAGGAGAGACCAACGGGAGGACATTAAGAGACAGTCGGAAAAAGACGTTTGAATGCTTATATACACCCGTTTTCTGGTACGAGTCCATTTTTATATGTTTTATATGTTTTTAGAAAAGTGTATTAAAAGGGTAATGCGCCATACCATTTCCTTTTTCTATTTATTTTGAGTGTGGCTCCCTGAACAAAAGGAGGAGAAAGTCAGCAGATAACGAATATACATCAGAGTCTTATGGGCGATTTTTACATTTGAAACAAAGTAAGCGCACATCCAAAAGGGTGCTGAGAAAATAAGAAGGTTGTGGTGCTGTACACTTATGAAAATTATTTTAAGCACGGGTGTCACGGGCACTAGGAGTCTTTACCCAGGGATCACCAGGTGATAGGCTTACCAGAGCAGTATAGGTGGTAATATGGTACTCTGGTAGCAGGGTGATCACGGAACAGGAAATAGCAGAAGATGAGATGCTCAGGAAAGTCTATGACTAGCAGCACTGGCAATATGGAGGTAGTAATACACGAGGAACTGTATGGACAAAGGACACGTGAAGGTAGTCAGTGGTCTGCGGTAGCAAGTTGTACCACTGCTATAGTGAGGAGGAATGTCCAACAGAAACGAGGAGGTGATGAGAGTCAGCGGTCTGCGGATAGCAAGTTGTACCGCTGTCAGAGTGAAGGAATGGAATCCAAGTGGAGGTATCCGGGGAGTCAGTGGTCTGCGTTAGCAAGTTGTACCACTGCTATGTGAGAGGATACTGGAACAGGTGAAACTGTAAACAGGGGTCAGTGGTCTGCCACTAGCAAGTTGTACCACTGAATATATATGTGAGGAGGTGCACGGGGAGAGACTGCAACACAAGATATACACGGGCACCTTGACTTTGATCCACAGTAATATGCACAATATAAAGGTATATATGACTGAACAGCACTGCCAATATAGAAAGTCTCTAGAAGTAATCCAGCACGAGATAACACAGTCAATGATGGCAATAGACTCAGCGGATAGCACACTCCAGAGGAGAACCAACACAGTCCAGCAAGGTATGCAATACACAGCACAGTCAATGGGAAGTATGCATACCGTGGTTCAGGAGAAGGCAGTCAGACAGGAGTGCAGAGATACCTGAACGGCAGGAGGCCGGCAGGATGCAAAGTCCCTGGATGGGTGAAGCGGTGGTCTAGCAGGTGCAGCGCACAGGTAGGTAGACCAGCAGGGAACACAGGAAGGCGTGGAGAGCGGATCAGCAGTAGATGGATGAGTAGCGCTGAGGAGTAACAGCAGCGGGTCTCTGCGGGAACACGGAGGTAGCCAATAGCAACCAGCAGGTGCAGTAACGATGGGACACGGGAGAGCAGAGTAGAACTGGAACTGTTGATCACGGAGAGTAGCGGGTAGCAATAGTGGCAGCAGACTCAAGGAAACACGGGAGAGTTGACAAGGACTGAAGACTGAAGCGCACAGAGGCAGCGGATAGGAATCAGCCAAACAGTCACGATGAAACACAGACGGGATGCAGGTTGAAGACTGTAGTGCACGGAGGCAGCGGATAGGAATCAGCTAGCAGTCACGATGATGAAACACAGACGAGTTGCAGGTTGAAGACTAGTGCACGGAGGCAGCGGATAGGAATCAGCTGGCAGTCACAATCATGAACAGGTGAGTGGATGTGAATGAAAGACTGTAGTGCACGGAGGCAGCGGATAGGCATCAGCTAACAGTCCCAATGATACATGGTAGAGTTGAAGTGGTTAGAAGACTGTAGTGCACGGAGGCAGCGGATAGGAATCAGCTCACAGTCACGATGATACAGTGATGGTAGAAGTGGTATGGGAACCACAGTAGTAGAAGTGGTTTGGAAACCACAAAGGTAGAAGTGGTTTGGAAACCACAGGAATCAGCTGGGCTGAATAAACGAGGAAACACAGGAACACCTTCAGAGACTCATGGGGAATGAGACTCCAAGATCAGGCAACGTGGTGTTGACCACAGGTGCTTAATATAGGGAGGTTGCCTGATCTGCCAATTAAGTTAAAGGAACATACACTGGAGGTATAGAAAGGGCTGCGCATGCGCAGTCCCTCAGGATGGTGGACGGCCACGGTTCCTAAATGTCCGGGAAGAAGCACTCACAGTCCGGTGAGTGACAGTACCCCCCCTTTTAAAGGTGGGCACAGAACGCCTGGAACCGGGCTTGTCCGGATTTTTGGAATAAAACTTCTTCAGAAGGGCAGGAGCATTAAGATCTTCAGCTTTGATCCATGAACGCTCTTCAGGACCAAAGCCCTTCCAATGAACGAGGAAACGGAGGACTCCTCGCGAAATTTTTGCATCCAATACCTCAGTAATCTCGAAATCCTCCTCCTGATGAACTAGAACTGGCTGCGGTGCTGAGGGAGGAGTCGAGAAACGGTTGATGATGAGAGGTTTGAGCAAGGACACATGGAAGGTATTGGAAATCCGAAGATTCTTAGGAAGAAGAAGTTTAACACATACTGGATTGATAACTTGAATGATCCTATATGGACCAATAAAACGAGGGGCGAATTTCATAGATGGAACCTTCAAACGAATATTTTTGGTAGTGTCACGGGCACTAGGAGTCTTTACCCAGGGATCACCAGATGGTAGGCTTACCAGAGCAATGTAGATGGTAATAGGGTACGCTGGTAGCTGGGTGATCACGGAACATGAAATGATGACCGATGAGATGCTCAGGAAAGTCTATGACTAGCAACACTGGTAATAATGAGGTAATGATACACAAGGAACTGTATGGGCAAGGACACGTGAAGGTAGTCAGTGGTCTGCGATAGCAAGTTGTACCACTGCTATAGTGAGGAGGAATGTCCAACAGAAACAAGGAGGTGATGAGAGTCAGCGGTCTGCGGGTAGCAAGTTGTACCGCTGTCTGAGTGAAGGAATGGAATCCAAGTGGAGGTATCCAGGTAGTCAGTGGTCTGCGGTAGCAAGTTGTACCACTGCTATGTGAGAGGATAATGGAACAGGTGATACCGGAAACAGGGATCAGTGGTCTGACATCAGCAAGTTGTACCACTGAATATATATGTGAGGAGGTGCACGGGGGAAGACTGCAACACAGGATATACACAGGCACCTTATACACGATCCACAGTAATATGCACAATATAGATATATATATATGTAAATGACTGATCAGGTCTGCAATCAAGAAAGTCTCTAGAAGTAGTCCAGCACAATGATAACACAGTCAATGATGGCAATAGACTCAGCGGATAGCAGACTCCAGAGAGAACCAAACACAGTCCAGCAAGATATGCAATACACAGCACAGTCAATGAGAAGTATGCATACCGTGGTTCAGCAGTAGCAGTCAGATGGAATTGCAGCGGTACCTGAGCGGCTGGAGGCCGACTGGATAGGAAGTCCCTGGATAGGTGAAGCAGCGGTCTAGCAGGTGCAGCGCACAGGTGAGTAGACCGACAGGGACACGAATCCACAGGAGTCAGCAACACGTGGAACTGGACTCATAGGAAACCCAGGAGAATGGAGATGATCCAGCAGAGGGTAGTAGAAGAGATACAAATCCAATGCTGACAGGAGGGTAGAGACCAGTGGAACACGTGAAGGCGTGGAGAGTGGATCAGCAGGAGATGGACGATAGCGCTGACCACAGCGGCAGGACTCAGCGGCACACGGAGGTAACCAGTAGCAACCACAGGAACCAACAGCGATGGGAAACAGGAGTGCAGCGCAGGGCAGGAGCTGTAGATCACCAAGTGTAGCAGATGGTAATGAAAAGCGGCAGTCTCGAGGAAGTCACAGCAAAGATGAGATGAGAGTGTAGTGCACGGAGGCAGCGGATAGTAATCAGCTGGCAGTCACGATGTTGAACACAGGCGAGTTGCAAGCAGGAGACTGTAGTGCACAGAGGCAGCGGATAGTAGTCAGCTGGCAGTCACAATGTTGAACACAGGCGAGTTGCAAGCAGGAGACTGTAGTGCTCAGAGGCAGCGGATAGTAGTCAGCTGGCAGTCACGATGTTGAACACAGGCGAGTTGCAAGCAGGAGACTGTAGTGCACAGAGGCAGCGGATAGTAGTCAGCTGGCAGTCACGATGTTGAACACAGGCGAGTTGCAAGCAGGAGACTGTAGTGCACGGAGGCAGCGGATAGAAATCAGCAAACAGACTTGATGAGAAGCAGGTGAGTGAGGTAAAAGCTGGAGTGCACGGAGGCAGCGGATAGCAATGAGCAAACAGTAATGATGATACAGTTAATGGTAGAAGTGGTATGGAACCACAGTAGTAGAAGTGGTTTGGAAACCACAGGAATCAGCAGCGCTGAATACACGAGTAATACAGGAACACCTTCAGAGACTCATGAGGAATGAGACTCCAAGATCAGGCAACGTGGTGGTGACCACAGGTGCTTAATATAGGGAGGTTGCCTGATCTGCCAATTAAGTTAAAGGAGTATACACTGAAGTATAGAAAAGGGCTGCGCATGCGCAGACCCTCAGGATGGCGGACGGCCACGGTTCCTAAATGTCCGGGAAGAGGCACTCACGGTCCGGTGAGTGACAGTACCCCCCCTTTTAAAGGTGGGCACAGAACGCCTGGAACCGGGCTTGTCCGGATTTTTGGAGTAAAACTTCTTCAAAAGGGCAGGAGCATTAAGATCTTCAGCTTTGATCCAAGAGCGCTCCTCAGGACCAAAGCCCTTCCAATGAACGAGGAAGTGGAGGACTCCTCGCGAAATTTTTGCATCTAGTACCTCGGTAATCTCAAAATCCTCCTCCTGATGAACTTGAACTGGCTGCGGAGCTGAGGGAGGAGTTGAAAAACGGTTGATAATAAGAGGTTTGAGCAAAGATACATGGAAGGCATTAGAAATCCGAAGACTCTTAGGAAGAAGGAGTTTCACACATACTGGATTGATAACTTGAATGATCCTATATGGACCAATAAAACGAGGGGCGAATTTCATGGTTGGAACCTTCAAACGAATATTTTTTGTGGATAACCAGACACGATCTCCAATTTTTAGTGGTGGAATAGCCCGCCTCTTCTTATCAGCGAAAGATTTATATTTGACAGATGTCTTCTTTAAACAGGTTCTGACCTGAGACCAGATATTTTTAAAGGTCTGACAAACCGTTTCCACCGCAGGAACTTGGGTGGGCGGGAGGGCAGGAAATTCCGGAAAAGACGGATGGTGACCGTAGACCACAAAGAATGGAGTTTTAGATGATGACTCATGGTACATGTTGTTATGGGCGAACTCAGCCCAAGGGAGTAACTCTACCCAGTTGTCTTGATTGGCTGATGAAAATATCCTTATAAAAGTCTCAAGATCTTGATTGACACGTTCGGTTTGTCCATTGGATTGTGGATGGTAAGAAGATGAGAGTGCTAATCGTATGCCCAAGGTTTTACAAAGGGCTCGCCAGAATCTGGACACGAATTGTACTCCTCTATCAGACACAATCTCAGATGGACATCCATGGATACGAAAGATCTCTTTAATGAAATGTTCAGCCAGGATAGACGAGGAAGGCAAACCAGACAGAGGGATGAAATGAGCCATCTTCGAAAATCTGTCCACTACCACCCAAATAGTGTTATGGTTCTTACTAGGTGGTAAGTCAGTAACGAAATCCATACTAATATGGGTCCATGGTTTGGACGGAATGGGTAGTGGTCGCAGCAACCCTGCTGGGGTTCTGCGGGAGGATTTGAATTGCGAACATAATTCACAGGAAGCAATGAACTCTTTGACGTCTCTCCTCATTGAAGGCCACCAGTAACTTCGAGAGAGGATCTCAAAAGTCTTGTGTTCACCGGCGTGTCCAGAAAAACGAGAGGCATGGAACCACGAAAGGATTTTCCTCCTTAGAGTAGGAGGCACGAGGGTCTTCCCAAATGGTAGCGTTTTGGTGGATGAAGCAGCCAGTGAGATACATTTGGGGTCTAGAATGGTATGGTTGGAAACCTCTTCTATATCAGAGGACGTAACAAAGGCTCTAGATAAGGCATCAGCTTTTTTGTTCTTGGCAGCTGGTTTGAAGGTAATTATTAATTCAAAACGGGAAAAGAAAAGAGACCATCTTGCTTGACGAGGGTTCAAGCATTGGGCAGACTGGAGATATGACAAGTTCTTATGATCCGTGAAGATCGTCACCGGATGGCGAGCTCCCTCCAACAAGTATCTCCATTCCTCTAATGCGGCTTTGATAGCCAGTAATTCCTTGTCTCCGATGGTATAATTCTTCTCTGCGGGTAGGAGACCCCGAGAATAGAAGGCACAAGGGTGGAATTTTTGCTGTTCCGAGCGTTGGGAGAGAATAGCTCCTAAGCCCACATTAGAGGCATCTACTTCTAGAAAAAAGGGGAGTGTCACATCAGGCTGACGAAGGATTGGAGCCGAAGAGAAGGACTCTTTTAATGTTTGAAAGGCTTGAATAGCCTCAGTAGACCATTGCTTAGGATTAGCCCCTTTTCGAGTCAGGGCCACAATAGGAGATGCAATGGAAGAAAAGTCTTGAATGAAGCGTCTATAGTAATTGGCAAAACCTAAAAAACGCTGGATGGCACGAAGAGTAGTTGGCTGGGGCCAATGTAGTACAGCATTTACTTTGTCAGGATCCATCTTCAGACCAACTCCGGAAACAATATACCCCAAGAATGGAATCTGGGGTAATTCGAATGAACATTTTTCTAATTTACAGAACAATGAATTTCTCCGTAGCCTGGAGAGGACTTCTGCCACATGTTGGTGGTGAGAAGGCAGGTCCTGTGAAAAAATCAATATGTCGTCCAGGTAGACGACGACACATACATATAATAAGTCCCGAAAAATCTCATTGATGAAGCCCTGAAAAACAGCGGGGGCATTACATAGCCCGAAAGGCATTACCAGATATTCGTAATGCCCGTCTCTGGTGTTAAACGCCGTCTTCCATTCGTCACCGGAACGGATTCTGATTAAATTGTAGGCACCACGAAGATCCAACTTAGTAAAAATACGGGCTCCCTTGATGCGGTCAAATAGCTCAGTGATCAACGGAATGGGATACCGATTCTTGATAGTAATGGCATTGAGTCCACGAAAATCTATACAAGGGCGTAATGATCCATCCTTTTTTTTGACAAAGAAGAACCCAGCTCCAGCGGGCGAGATGGAAGGTCGAATGAACCCACGCTGGAGGTTCTCCCGTATATATTCAGATGTAGCTTGAGTCTCAGGTAACGAGAGTGGATAGACCCGGCCCCTGGGAGGAGTCTTGCCAGGAAGAAGATCAATCGGACAATCCCAAGAACGATGAGGAGGAAGACGTTCAGACTGAGCTTTATCAAAAACATCGGTAAATGAAGCATATTGAGGAGGGAGTCCCGGTGAAATAGCTGAGATGGAAGCTTGCTGTACCTTGAGAGGGATGACTTGGGAAAGGCAATGATGGTGACATTCAGGCCCCCAAGACGTGACTTGAGGGGTGCGCCAGTCAATCTGGGGAGAGTGACACTGAAGCCATGGAAGGCCTAGGACAATCGGACTTGTCGTAACAGGAAGAATTAAAAACGATATCTCTTCATGATGCAGAGCACCAATCTGAAGGGTTACTGGAGACGTACTCTGGGTGATGAGACCGTTGATGAGACGTGATCCATCGATAGCCGTCACAGTAATGGGAGTTTTTAAGGTAATCATTGGTAGAGACCATTGATTAACTAACGATTTGGAAATAAAATTTCCTGCTGCTCCGGAATCAATCAATGCCTGTGACTCAAAGGTCTTGGTAGCAAAGGAAATAGTCACATCAAAAGCGCAGACTTTAGATTTCATAGACGATGGAGAGGACTCCAGGGACCCTAACTTCACCTCTCCAGAACTAGTTAGGGCCTGGCATTTCCCGATCTCTTAGGGCAGGAGCTGAGGACATGAGTGGAATCAGCACAATAGATACAGAGTCTATTCTTGACTCTTCGTTTCCTCTCCTCAGAAGATAACTTGGAACGTCCTATCTCCATGGGAATCACAGCGGGTGACACTGGACGAAATTGAGGATTAGAGCGAAAAGGTGCTTTAGCAGAAGTCGTTTTCTCAGCCTCTCTTTCACGAAATCTCATATCAACACGATGGCATAGAGAGATCAAATCTTCAAGTGACGAAGGAAGCTCTTGGGTAGTCAGTGCATCTTTAATTTTATCGGAAAGCCCCTGCCAGAAGGCGGCAACTAGGGCTTCAGTGTTCCACTGAAGTTCAGAGGCTAAGATCCTAAATTGAATGACGTACTGGCCTACAGTATGAGATCCTTGTCGCAGACGGAGGATGCTGGAAGCAGCGGAGGTCACACGACCTGGTTCATCGAACACACTTCGGAATGTAGAAATGAATTTGGCACTATCTTGTAATATTGGATCGTTCCTCTCCCACAGAGGGGAGGCCCAAGCCAGGGCCTGTCCTGAAAACAAAGAGATAAGATAGGCCACTCTGGAACGATGGGTAGAAAAATTTTGAGGTTGGAGCTCAAAATGGACTGAACATTGGTTAAGGAAACCCCTACAAGTTTTGGGGTCTCCATCGTACTTTGACGGAGTAGGCAGGTGAAGCGTGGAAGCTATAGACACCTGGGATGGCAATGGGGAAACGGAGGAAAGCACAGGAGCTTCAGTAGTAGCTGTCACAGTCTGTCCAGATGTTCCTTGGGAGGTTAATGACTGATAACACTGAAGTAACAGCTGTTGGCGGGCATCCTGTTGCTCCACACGGCTAACCAGATGTTGCAGCATCTCTTTGGCGGTAGGTTCCACATCTGGGTCTGTCATGGCCTGATCTTACTGTCACGGGCACTAGGAGTCTTTACCCAGGGATCACCAGATGGTAGGCTTACCAGAGCAATGTAGATGGTAATAGGGTACGCTGGTAGCTGGGTGATCACGGAACATGAAATGATGACCGATGAGATGCTCAGGAAAGTCTATGACTAGCAACACTGGTAATAATGAGGTAATGATACACAAGGAACTGTATGGGCAAGGACACGTGAAGGTAGTCAGTGGTCTGCGATAGCAAGTTGTACCACTGCTATAGTGAGGAGGAATGTCCAACAGAAACAAGGAGGTGATGAGAGTCAGCGGTCTGCGGGTAGCAAGTTGTACCGCTGTCTGAGTGAAGGAATGGAATCCAAGTGGAGGTATCCAGGTAGTCAGTGGTCTGCGGTAGCAAGTTGTACCACTGCTATGTGAGAGGATAATGGAACAGGTGATACCGGAAACAGGGATCAGTGGTCTGACATCAGCAAGTTGTACCACTGAATATATATGTGAGGAGGTGCACGGGGGAAGACTGCAACACAGGATATACACAGGCACCTTATACACGATCCACAGTAATATGCACAATATAGATATATATATATGTAAATGACTGATCAGGTCTGCAATCAAGAAAGTCTCTAGAAGTAGTCTAGCACAATGATAACACAGTCAATGATGGCAATAGACTCAGCGGATAGCAGACTCCAGAGAGAACCAAACACAGTCCAGCAAGATATGCAATACACAGCACAGTCAATGAGAAGTATGCATACCGTGGTTCAGCAGTAGCAGTCAGATGGAATTGCAGCGGTACCTGAGCGGCTGGAGGCCGACTGGATAGGAAGTCCCTGGATAGGTGAAGCAGCGGTCTAGCAGGTGCAGCGCACAGGTGAGTAGACCGACAGGGACACGAATCCACAGGAGTCAGCAACACGTGGAACTGGACTCATAGGAAACCCAGGAGAATGGAGATGATCCAGCAGAGGGTAGTAGAAGAGATACAAATCCAATGCTGACAGGAGGGTAGAGACCAGTGGAACACGTGAAGGCGTGGAGAGTGGATCAGCAGGAGATGGACGATAGCGCTGACCACAGCGGCAGGACTCAGCGGCACACGGAGGTAACCAGTAGCAACCACAGGAACCAACAGCGATGGGAAACAGGAGTGCAGCGCAGGGCAGGAGCTGTAGATCACCAAGTGTAGCAGATGGTAATGAAAAGCGGCAGTCTCGAGGAAGTCACAGCAAAGATGAGATGAGAGTGTAGTGCACGGAGGCAGCGGATAGTAATCAGCTGGCAGTCACGATGTTGAACACAGGCGAGTTGCAAGCAGGAGACTGTAGTGCACAGAGGCAGCGGATAGTAGTCAGCTGGCAGTCACAATGTTGAACACAGGCGAGTTGCAAGCAGGAGACTGTAGTGCTCAGAGGCAGCGGATAGTAGTCAGCTGGCAGTCACGATGTTGAACACAGGCGAGTTGCAAGCAGGAGACTGTAGTGCACAGAGGCAGCGGATAGTAGTCAGCTGGCAGTCACGATGTTGAACACAGGCGAGTTGCAAGCAGGAGACTGTAGTGCACGGAGGCAGCGGATAGAAATCAGCAAACAGACTTGATGAGAAGCAGGTGAGTGAGGTAAAAGCTGGAGTGCACGGAGGCAGCGGATAGCAATGAGCAAACAGTAATGATGATACAGTTAATGGTAGAAGTGGTATGGAACCACAGTAGTAGAAGTGGTTTGGAAACCACAGGAATCAGCAGCGCTGAATACACGAGTAATACAGGAACACCTTCAGAGACTCATGAGGAATGAGACTCCAAGATCAGGCAACGTGGTGGTGACCACAGGTGCTTAATATAGGGAGGTTGCCTGATCTGCCAATTAAGTTAAAGGAGTATACACTGAAGTATAGAAAAGGGCTGCGCATGCGCAGACCCTCAGGATGGCGGACGGCCACGGTTCCTAAATGTCCGGGAAGAGGCACTCACGGTCCGGTGAGTGACAGGTAGATAACCAGACACGATCTCCAATTTTTTAGTGGTGGAATAGCCCGCCTCTTCTTATCTGCGAAAGACTTATATTTGTTAGATGTCTTCTTTAAACAGGTTTTGACCTGAGACCAGATATTTTTGAAGGTCTGACAAGCAGTCTCCACAGCAGGAACTTGGGTGGGCGGGAGGGCAGGAAATTCCGGAAAAGACGGATGGTGACCGTAGACCACAAAGAATGGAGTTTTGGATGATGACTCATGGTACATGTTGTTATGGGCGAATTCAGCCCAAGGGAGCAATTCTACCCAGTTGTCTTGGTTGGCTGAAGAGAACATCCTAATAAAGGTCTCAAGATCTTGATTGACTCGTTCCGTTTGTCCGTTAGATTGCGGATGGTAAGACGATGAGAGTGCTAATCGTATGCCCAAGGTTTTACAAAGGGCCCGCCAGAATCTGGAAACGAATTGTACTCCTCTATCTGACACAATCTCAGACGGACATCCATGGATGCGGAAGATTTCTTTAATGAAATGTTCAGCCAGAGTAGACGAGGAAGGTAAACCGGACAGAGGGACGAAATGAGCCATCTTCGAAAATCTGTCTACCACTACCCAAATAGTATTGTGATTCTTACTTGGTGGCAAATCAGTAACGAAATCCATACTAATATGGGTCCAAGACTTGGACGGAATGGGTAGTGGTCGCAGCAACCCTGCTGGAGTTCTGCGGGAGGATTTGAACTGAGAACATAAATCACAGGAAGCAATAAACTCTTTGACGTCTCCCCTCATTGAAGGCCACCAGTAACTTCGAGAGAGAATCTCAAAGGTCTTGTGTTCACCGGCGTGTCCAGAAAAACGAGAGGCATGGAACCACGAAAGGATTTTCCTCCTCAGAGTAGGAGGCACGAGGGTCTTCCCAAATGGTAGCATTTTGGTGGATGAAGCAGCCAGAGAAATACATTTGGGGTCTAGAATAGCATGGTTGGGAACCTCTTCTACATCAGAGGACGTCACAAAAGCTCGAGATAGAGCGTCAGCTTTCTTGTTCTTAGCGGCTGGTTTGAAGGTTATAATTAATTCAAAACGGGAAAAGAAAAGAGACCATCTTGCTTGACGAGGGTTCAAGCATTGAGCAGATTGCAAATATGACAAGTTCTTATGATCCGTGAAGATCGTCACCGGATGGCGAGCTCCTTCCAACAAGTATCTCCATTCCTCTAATGCAGCTTTGATGGCCAGCAACTCCTTGTCCCCGATAGTATAATTTTTCTCTGCGGGCAGAAGACCCCGAGAGTAGAAGGCACAAGGATGTAATTTTTGTTGCTCCGAGCGTTGGGAGAGAATGGCTCCTAAGCCCACATTAGAGGCATCTACTTCTAGGAAGAAGGGGAGTGTCACATCAGGCTGTCGAAGAATGGGAGCAGACGAGAAGGACTCTTTGAGAATTTGAAAGGCTTGGAGAGCCTCAGATGACCATTGCTTAGTATTAGCCCCTTTCCGAGTTAGGGCCACAATAGGAGATGCAATGGATGAAAAGTCTTGAATGAAGCGTCTATAGTAATTGGCAAAACCTAAAAAACGCTGGATGGCACGAAGAGTAGTTGGCTGAGGCCAATGTAGTACAGCATTTACTTTGTCTGGATCCATCTTCAGGCCAACTCCGGAAACTATATACCCCAAGAATGGAATCTGGGGTAACTCGAATGAACATTTTTCCAATTTACAGAACAATGAGTTTTTCCGTAGTCTGGAGAGGACCTCTGCCACATGTTGGTGATGAGAAGGCAGGTCCTGTGAGAAGATCAATATGTCGTCCAAGTAGACAACGACACATACATATAATAAGTCCCGAAAGATCTCATTGATGAAACCCTGGAAAACAGCGGGGGCATTACACAGCCCGAAGGGCATTACTAAATATTCGTAATGCCCATCTCTGGTGTTGAACGCGGTCTTCCATTCGTCACCGGAACGGATTCTAATTAAATTGTAGGCACCACGAAGATCCAACTTAGTAAATATCCGGGCTCCCTTGATGCGATCAAATAGCTCAGTGATCAGCGGAATGGGATACCGATTCTTGATAGTAATGGCGTTGAGTCCACGAAAATCTATACAAGGGCGTAATGATCCATCCTTCTTTTTGACGAAGAAGAACCCAGCTCCAGCGGGAGAGGTGGAAGGTCGATCGGACAATCCCAAGAACGATGAGGAGGAAGACGTTCAGACTGAGCTTTATCAAACACATCGGCAAATGAAGCATACTGAGGAGGGAGTCCCGGGGAGGAAGATGAGATGGAAGATTGCTGTACTTTAAGAGGAATAACTTGAGAAAGACAACGATGGTGACATTCAGACCCCCAAGACGTAACTTGAGGGGTGCGCCAGTCAATCTGGGGAGAGTGACACTGAAGCCATGGAAGGCCTAAGACAATCGGACTTGTCGTAACTGGAAGAATTAAAAACGAAATTTCTTCATGGTGTAGTACACCAATCTGAAGGGTTACTGGAGACGTACTCTGGGTGATGAGACCATTGATGAGGCGTGATCCATCTATAGCCGTCACAGTAATGGGTGTTTTTAAAGTGATCACTGGTAGGGACCATTGATTCACTAGTGATTTAGAAATGAAATTTCCTGCTGCTCCGGAATCAATCAATGCCTGTGACTCAAAGGATTTGGTAGCAAAGGAAATCGTAACATCAAAAGCGCAGACTTTAGATTTCATAGACAATGGAGAGGACTCCAGGGACCCTAACTTCACCTCTCCAGAACTAGTTAGGGCCTGGCATTTCCCGATCTCTTAGGGCAAGAGCTGAGCATATGCGTGGAATCAGCACAATAGATACAGAGTCTATTCTTTACTCTTCGTTTCCTCTCCTCTGAAGATAATCTGGAACGTCCTATCTCCATGGGAATCACAGAGGATGGAGCTGGACGAAATTGAGGGTTTGAACGAAGAGGTGCTTTGACAGCCGTTGTTTTCTCAGACTCTCTTTCACGAAATCTCATATCTACACGATGGCAAAGAGAGATCAAATCTTCTAGTGACGAAGGAAGCTCTTGGGTAGTCAGTGCATCTTTAATTTTATCGGAGAACCCCTGCCAGAAGGCGGCAACTAATGCTTCAGTGTTCCACTGAAGTTCAGAGGCTAAGATCCTAAATTGAATGACATACTGTCCTACTGTATGGGAGCCTTGTCGCAAACGAAGGATGCTGGAAGCAGCGGAGGTCACACGACCTGGTTCATCGAACACACTTCGGAACGTGGAAATGAATTTGGCACTATCTTGCAGAATTGGATCGTTTCTTTCCCACAGAGGGGAGGCCCAAGCCAGGGCTTGTCCAGAAAACAATGAGATAAGATAGGCCACTCTGGAACGATGGGTAGAAAAATTTTGAGGTTGGAGTTCAAAATGGACTGAACATTGGTTAAGGAAACCTCTACAAGTTTTGGGGTCCCCGTCATATTTTGACGGAGTAGGCAGGTGAAGCGTAGGAACTGTAGACACCTGGGATGGCACTGGGAAAACGGAGGAAAGCACAGGAGCTTCAATATTAGCTGTAACAGTCTGTCCAGATGTTCCTTGGGAGGTTAACGATTGGTAACATTGAAGTAACAGCTGTTGGCGAGCATCCTGTTGCTCCACACGGCTGACCAGATGCTGCAGCATCTCTTTAGCGGTAGGTTCCGTATCTGGGTCTGTCATGGCCTGATCTTACTGTCACGGGCACTAGGAGTCTTTACCCAGGGATCACCAGGTGATAGGCTTACCAGAGCAGTATAGGTGGTAATATGGTACTCTGGTAGCAGGGTGATCACGGAACAGGAAATAGCAGAAGATGAGATGCTCAGGAAAGTCTATGACTAGCAGCACTGGCAATATGGAGGTAGTAATACACGAGGAACTGTATGGACAAAGGACACGTGAAGGTAGTCAGTGGTCTGCGGTAGCAAGTTGTACCACTGCTATAGTGAGGAGGAATGTCCAACAGAAACGAGGAGGTGATGAGAGTCAGCGGTCTGCGGATAGCAAGTTGTACCGCTGTCAGAGTGAAGGAATGGAATCCAAGTGGAGGTATCCGGGGAGTCAGTGGTCTGCGTTAGCAAGTTGTACTACTGCTATGTGAGAGGATACTGGAACAGGTGAAACTGTAAACAGGGGTCAGTGGTCTGCCACTAGCAAGTTGTACCACTGAATATATATGTGAGGAGGTGCACGGGGAGAGACTGCAACACAAGATATACACGGGCACCTTGACTTTGATCCACAGTAATATGCACAATATAAAGGTATATATGACTGAACAGCACTGCCAATATAGAAAGTCTCTAGAAGTAATCCAGCACGAGATAACACAGTCAATGATGGCAATAGACTCAGCGGATAGCACACTCCAGAGGAGAACCAACACAGTCCAGCAAGGTATGCAATACACAGCACAGTCAATGGGAAGTATGCATACCGTGGTTCAGGAGAAGGCAGTCAGACAGGAGTGCAGAGATACCTGAACGGCAGGAGGCCGGCAGGATGCAAAGTCCCTGGATGGGTGAAGCGGTGGTCTAGCAGGTGCAGCGCACAGGTAGGTAGACCAGCAGGGAACACAGGAAGGCGTGGAGAGCGGATCAGCAGTAGATGGATGAGTAGCGCTGAGGAGTAACAGCAGCGGGTCTCTGCGGGAACACGGAGGTAGCCAATAGCAACCAGCAGGTGCAGTAACGATGGGACACGGGAGAGCAGAGTAGAACTGGAACTGTTGATCACGGAGAGTAGCGGGTAGCAATAGTGGCAGCAGACTCAAGGAAACACGGGAGAGTTGACAAGGACTGAAGACTGAAGCGCACAGAGGCAGCGGATAGGAATCAGCCAAACAGTCACGATGAAACACAGACGGGATGCAGGTTGAAGACTGTAGTGCACGGAGGCAGCGGATAGGAATCAGCTAGCAGTCACGATGATGAAACACAGACGAGTTGCAGGTTGAAGACTGTAGTGCACGGAGGCAGCGGATAGGAATCAGCTGGCAGTCACAATCATGAACAGGTGAGTGGATGTGAATGAAAGACTGTAGTGCACGGAGGCAGCGGATAGGCATCAGCTAACAGTCCCAATGATACATGGTAGAGTTGAAGTGGTTAGAAGACTGTAGTGCACGGAGGCAGCGGATAGGAATCAGCTCACAGTCACGATGATACAGTGATGGTAGAAGTGGTATGGGAACCACAGTAGTAGAAGTGGTTTGGAAACCACAAAGGTAGAAGTGGTTTGGAAACCACAGGAATCAGCTGGGCTGAATAAACGAGGAAACACAGGAACACCTTCAGAGACTCATGGGGAATGAGACTCCAAGATCAGGCAACGTGGTGTTGACCACAGGTGCTTAATATAGGGAGGTTGCCTGATCTGCCAATTAAGTTAAAGGAATATACACTGGAGGTATAGAAAGGGCTGCGCATGCGCAGTCCCTCAGGATGGAGGACGGCCACGGTTCCTAAATGTCCGGGAAGAAGCACTCACAGTCCGGTGAGTGACAACGGGACTATGTGACACATGCAATCATAGATTGTTTAGATTGTGCTTTTATTAGATATACCACACCATTATGAGATTTATGTTACAGGGAAAATGCCAATTGATGTTGTTGATAAGATTGTTTAGGACTACTTCCAAGGTACCTAACAGATCAACATTCAGGGATATGCTGGGTAAGAGTTTTTAGGTCATCAGCAGAGTGCAAAGAAGTAAGCGCTACATTTATACAACATAATTTTTGCAATGTTGAAGAACTAGTTGATCCCTTTAAGTGGTAACTCAGGACTACAGTAGAAGATTAGCTGGTACGGCAATGGTTCAGTAGAAACGGAAATGATAACAGAGTTAGCTGATCCGTTTAAATTATAACTCAGACAACCACAGTTGGATTGCAGCAACAGTTCAGTAGAAACAGCAATGATGAAAGGCTTGGTTGATCCATTTATGTGGTAACACAGGTGACAGCAATTGAGTACTGATACAGCCACAGTTCAGTGAAACAGCAATAATGAAGACTTAGCTGATCCGTTTAGCTGGTAGTTCAATGCAGCAGGTGTAGGAGGTTCCTAGTGAAGTTTGCAGTTACAATAGTAAAGTGGAGAAGTCCAATGAATGAAGCTGTAGATGACACACTGAATGCAGCAGTGGAGACCTGATTGTCACGGACTTACCTGATCCCCGCTGCTCCGTCCAGCCGCACTTCCGCATTCAGGACCATGTGACCGCACCCGGAGGCGGTCACATGACCACAACCCTAGAGGCGGGGATTTTGAATCCCCTTCAGTATAAAAACCTCACTCTGACACTGGCTGAGTGTCAGAGCAGCACTTACCTGTTCCTGGCTCCTGCTCTTCGTGGATTGCAGTGTCTTCCTGTTTCCAGTGTCTCCTGTGTGCTGATCTCTGCCTGTTTGACTTCCCTGGCTCTCCTATCCCTGTGTACCGACCCGGCTTGCTGACCATTCTCCTATTCTTGTGACCCGTGTACCGAACCTGGCTTGTTGACTCCGAGTTGCGTTCTGATTCTGCCTGACTCCATTCCTGTGTACCGAACCGGCTTGTTGACTCCGCTACCACCGCTTCACTCCGCTGTACTACATCTTGAGGCGAACCTGGGGACAGCGACCTGCGACTCCTGGCAGCGAAGCCCACCCCGCCTTGCGGCGGTTCTTGGTGAACACCGGGGAGATCGTTAGACTCCGCACCTCAGGTAAGCCAGTGCTAATCAAGATTAGTAATATAGTATCCAGAATCTGTTACAGTTTGCTCTGACCATGGATACCACAGCTAAAGATCTGTTGGAGCATTTAGTAGGAAGGATGGATAAGCAAGAAGCTAACCAAGAGCAACTTTTAAAATTCCTCAATAGTCTATCCACTCGGTTGGATGTTGTCCAGAACACCCTAGTGGCTGGTGGATCACCTGGGCCGGCAGTGGCCCCTGTACCTCAGGCCGCAGCAGCAGCTTCTTCCTCGCAGCTACGGTTACCTAACCCACCCAAGTTCGATGGAGACCCTAAAAATTGCAGAGGATTTTTAAATCAATGCTCCATACAATTCGAGCTTCTACCTGGGAACTTCCCCTCCGGGAAAACGAAAGTGGCCTATGTGATTTCGTTATTGTCCGGTCAAGCTTTAGCATGGGCTTCCCCCTTATGGGAGAGGGACGACCCCATTCTACATAACTTCAACCTCTTCTTGTCCACCTTCAAGAAAATATTTGATGAGCCAGGAAGGGTGTCCAATGCCGCTTCCGGCTTACTACGTCTCCGCCAGGGAAACCAGTCTGTGGTGCAGTATGCGGTCCACTTCAGAACCATGGCCTCTGAACTTCGCTGGAACGATGAAGCCCTAGTAGCTACATTCTGGCAGGGCCTTTCAGACCGAATCAAAGACGAGTTGGTATCCCAGGAACTCCCTACGTCTTTGGACGATATTATCTCCCTCTGTGTCAAAATTGATTTGCGTTTCAAGGAACGTAATTCTGAGAAGGAACAGTCGCGGCGTAGTATGATTCGCTTGGCCCCCAACTTCCAAACCCCTGTTCTTCCCCCTGAAGAGCCCATGCAACTTGGGAGGACCCGCCTATCAGCCGAAGAGAGGGAGAGGAGATTTCGGAACAAGTTGTGTTTATATTGTGGAGAGAGTGGCCATCTTCTGAGTTCTTGTCCTAAACGCTCGGGAAACGACAGGGCCTAACGAGTTCTGGAGCTGTATCGTTGGGCCTCTTTTCTCAGTGTCAGTCAGTTCCCAATAGTAATGATTGCCTGTCTATTCCCATTTCCCTTCAGTTAGGACAAAAGACCTTCCCGCAGTCGGCTCTTCTAGATTCCGGAGCCGCAGGAAATTTCATTTCTGCCACAGTAGTTAAAAAATTCGCTATTCCCACACAAGCCTTGGAACAACCCATCTCTCTGATGGCCATCGATGGGGGAAGAATCCCTGAGGGGTCCATCCTGGTACGCACTATTCCTCTTCTACTTCAGATAGGAGCACTTCATCGAGAGAAGATTTCTTTTCTAGTAATACAGAGATCTACCAACCCAGTCATCCTAGGACTTCCTTGGCTTCGTGTCCACTCTCCCACCTTGGACTGGAAATCTGGTCACATATTGTCCTGGGGACAGTCCTGCTTCTCTCGCTGCCTACAGAGAGTGGTTCCCCCGAATAGTCCCAGACGTACCCAAGAATTTCCTGTGACTCTCCTGCCTGAGCCATACCAAACCTTCTCTGATGTTTTTTGTCAACAAGAGGCCACTAGACTTCCCCCTCACAGAATCTGGGACTGTGGCATTGATCTGATACCTGGTAAACCCATTCCCAGGGGCCGTGTTTACCCCCTTTCCCTCCCGGAGTCTAAGGCTATGGAGGAGTACATCCAAGAAAATCTAAACAGGGGCTTCATCCGCAAGTCTGCCTCCCCAGCTGGGGCTGGCTTCTTCTTCGTAAAAAAGAAAGATGGGGGCCTCCGCCCTTGCATTGATTACAGAGGCCTGAATGCCATTACCATTAAAAATCGGTATCCACTGCCACTGATTTCTGAATTATTTGACCGGATTAAGGGTGCCACCATCTTTTCTAAACTTGACCTCAGAGGAGCGTATAACCTTATACGCATTAAGGAGGGGGATGAATGGAAGACGGCGTTTAACACCCGAGACGGCCACTTTGAATATCTGGTCATGCCTTTCGGGCTATGCAATGCCCCAGCTATATTTCAGAGCTTTATGAATGAGCTGTTTCAAGACCTCTTGTACCAATCTGTAGTCATCTACTTGGACGACATTCTCATCTTTTCTCAAGATCTAGCATCTCATCGTACTCATGTATTGGAGGTCCTCTCTCGTATCCGAAAAAATCAGTTATTTTGCAAATTGGAGAAATGTACCTTCGAGCAGAGACAAATTCCCTTCCTGGGATATATTATTTCGGGCACCGGTCTACAGATGGATCCCACAAAATTGAAAGCCATACTTGACTGGCCCCAACCTTCGGGCCTTAAGGCCGCTCAATGCTTCCTAGGATTCTCCAACTATTATCGTCAATTTATCAAGGGGTACTCCTCTCTCGTGGCTCCCATCACAGCATTAACCCGCAAATCTGCTGATGCTGGTATTTGGTCCTCTCAGGCTATCCAAGCCTTTATATTATTAAAGTCTCTCTTTTCATCTGCACCCATTCTTCAACAGCCAGATTGTTCTCGTCCCTTTGTCCTGGAGGTAGATGCCTCTTCTGTTGGCACAGGAGCCGTACTATCACAGCGAGGTCCTTCTGGAAAACTTCATCCCTGCGGATTCTTTTCCCGTCGCTTTTTACCTGCTGAGAGGAATTATGGGATTGGCGACAAAGAGCTCCTGGCCATCAAATTGGCTCTCTCCGAATGGAGACATTTACTAGAAGGAGCGCAATTCCCTATCACCATATATACCGACCATAAGAATTTGCTTTACTTACGCACTGCTCGATGTCTAAACCCTCGACAAGCAAGGTGGTCCTTATTCTTCTCACGCTTTGATTTCAACATCACTTTTCACTCAGGATCTAAGAATACGAAGGCAGACGCCTTATCTCGCTCTTTTGATCCAGCTGACATGGAATCCTCGGAAGATAAGAAATTCATTGTAAATCCATGTCAAGTATTGGCAGCTACACACCTGAAAAAGGGTTGTCCTCCAGGCAAAACATTCATCTTGCCACATCTACGCACCCGGCTCCTTCACTGGGCTCATCACTCACTCTTCTCTGGGCATGCTACTGGTGGCCTTCCTTGCTGGAGAATGTGAAGAGATTTGTTGCTGCTTGTTCCAAATGTGCTCAACACAAGACCTCTAGGAAAAAGCCTTATGGATGCTTGCTCCCATTACCCATTCCTGATTACCCTTGGTCACAGATCTCCATGGATTTTATCACGGACCTTCCCCCTTCCAAATCCTGTACTGTAGTGCTTGTGGTCACGGATCGCTTCTCTAAAACAGCCCACTTTATTGCTCTCAAAGGCCTTCCTTCTTCCTCCTCCTTAGCCGATATTTTTATTAAAGAAATATTTCGCCTCCATGGCTGTCCTCAACATATTGTCTCCGATAGGGGATCACAATTCATATCAAAATTTTGGCGGTCTTTTTGCAATAAATCCGGGATTAAGCTTGACCTTTCTTCCGCATATCATCCCCAGTCCAATGGGGCTACTGAGAGAACCAACCAAGAATTAGAGAAGTTTCTAAGAATATTTATCTCTAGTAACCAAGACAACTGGGTGGACCTTCTCCCTTGGGCCGAGTTCGCCCATAACAACCATTTTCATGAGGCCATCTCTAACTCCCCCTTTTTTGTTCTGTATGGCTGCCATCCTAGACTACCCACCTTCTCTCAAGTCTCATCTTCTGAAGTTCCAGCAGTGGACTCTCTGGTTCGTAACTTCTCTGATATTTGGGAACAAACCAAGACAAACTTAAAACAAGCAACTACTCGTTCCAAAAAATTCTATGATAAAAGGAGAAGAATGACTCCAAGTTTTGCAGTTGGTGACAGGGTATGGCTATCCACCCAGAACATTCGTTTAAAGGTTCCCAGTAAAAAATTTGCTCCCAAGTTTATTGGCCCATTTGCTATATCTGAGATTATTAATCCCGTAGCCTTTAGATTGAGTCTGCCTCCTTCCTTACGCATACCCAATGTCTTCCATGTCTCCTTGTTAAAACCGATGGTAACCAACAGATTCTCCACCTCATCCAGAACTCCTCCTCCTGCTGTGGCTCGGGATCAAGTTGAATACGAGATTAAAACTATCCTAGATTCTCGTAAAGTTCAAGGCGCCATACAGTTCTTGGTGGATTGGAAGGGTTACGGCCCTGAGGAGCGCTCATGGGTAAGAGCCATTGACCTACATGCTCCCCGTCTACTTAAATCCTTCCATAAAAAATTTCCTTTGAAACCCTATTAGGTGTTTGGAGTCCACCTTTATGGCAGGGGGTACTGTCACGGACTTACCTGATCCCCGCCGCTCCGTCCAGCCGCACTTCCGCATTCAGGACCATGTGACCGCACCCGGAGGCGGTCACATGACCACAACCCTAGAGGCGGGGATTTTGAATCCCCTTCAGTATAAAAACCTCACTCTGACACTGGCTGAGTGTCAGAGCAGCACTTACCTGTTCCTGGCTCCTGCTCTTCGTGGATTGCAGTGTCTTCCTGTTTCCAGTGTCTCCTGTGTGCTGATCTCTGCCTGTTTGACTTCCCTGGCTCTCCTATCCCTGTGTACCGACCCGGCTTGCTGACCATTCTCCTATTCTTGTGACCCGTGTACCGAACCTGGCTTGTTGACTCCGAGTTGCGTTCTGATTCTGCCTGACTCCATTCCTGTGTACCGAACCGGCTTGTTGACTCCGCTACCACCGCTTCACTCCGCTGTACAACATCTTGAGGCGAACCTGGGAACCGCGACCTGCGACTCCTGGCAGCGAAGCCCACCCCGCCTTGCGGCGGTTCTTGGTGAACACCGGGGAGATCGTTAGACTCCGCACCTCAGGTAAGCCAGTGCTAATCAAGATTAGTAATATAGTATCCAGAATCTGTTACACTGATAAGGCGAGAGTTCCAATGAAGGCACCATAGATTAAACACAGCATATCTTGAAGCAATGATGCACAGCAACCATGGGTAAGTCACACGAGGAGAGCCCAATCCTGACAAGAGTAAGTAACTTGAAGAACAGGATCCAGAGAGCAGGAACTGGAAGGTTTAAATAGTGCTCCAAAAGCCTCAAGGCCAATAGCAGCGAGTGGGAGGTAATGAGAGAATAATGATTGACACATGTGTAGAATAGAACCAGGTGGAAACTAAGACTAAAACACTGGATCCAATATACCCGTGGTCACCGTTTATGAGACAGAGGTAACAACGCCGGTACGTGTCCACGGGGCTGGTGTGTGACACTTTACCAATAATCAGAGGCTGAGCTTTAACCTGAGCAGCCAAGGCATGGCAAAGCTGTAGATATCTAAGCTCCTCAAATGAATTAAGAGTGTTACAATTGCCTCAACGAAATCACACTACAGTACAGCCAATCTCGCCAACCACTCAATGAGGCTAATTCTGTCAACTTAAAAAAACGCCATAAAGGGGTATCAGGATCAAGACTGACATCTCCAAGGCACTTATGCACTAAATTCCAGACTTTTATGGACATCCCAACCTCATTTTTCCTAGCAAAGCCTGTAGGGAAACATATCTCTCCTATTTAGCCAAAATAGCGTGAAGGCCTTATCTCACACCATTTATTGCCATATATGCCCCAATAGGGTGGCATAATAATATATCCGAAAATTAGAAAGTGGTAACCCACATGACTGCTTTGCTCTTGCTCATTCTAATCCTAGGCCTTTTGTCTGCCCTGACCAAACCAGAAACATAGTGATCAATTTTACAAAAGACTTTCAGTTAAATATACACTGGTGACTACTGAAATACATAAAGTATTTTAGGTTGGACTATCATTTTAATCAGGCTTATTCTGCCCGACACGGACTAGGGCAGGATTTTCCAAAGATATTAAATTTGTGGTTGAACATTCAGTTGTATATATTGTGACATATTATTTGTAACCCACATACCCAGATAATTAAACATGCAAGTCCATTATAGAAGTAACTACCTGAAAGTTTGTCCTGTATCAACTTTCTTTAAAGGAAGAATATTGGATTTGTCCCAATTTATATTAAGTCCTGAGAATGAGCCAGTTCCATCACCACTTGGAACAAGAAATCTATGGATTCATCCTTATCAAACAGAAACAGCAGCGTATCATCTGCATATAATGCTATCGTCTGTATCCGCTGCCCAACCTCAGCATCATGGATAGCTGAATGTTTGCTAAATATGTAGGCGAGTGGTTCAGTGGCCAATGCACACAAAAGAGGTGAGGGGGACATCCTTGTTGATTAAACCTAAACAGAGCAAAGATAGAAGATACATAACCATTTATACAAGCCCGAGCTGCAGGACTAAAATATATCAGCTTAATTCAGTCTATAAAGATTATGCGGAGTTTGACTGTAGTTTTATCTGTGCTAACTGGTCAGTTGAACAAAATGAATTCAATTGCTCTGTTTCAGGCTAGATAAGAAATATATCATGAGAAAGTGTATACAGCGAGAGAGGAAGGAACACACAGTGTATACTTGTTATAGTATATATAATTAATTCATCCAAGGAAATTACAAGTATAAAACCTTTAATTACAATCCCAAATAAATACAAACAATTTAAAACAATAACAAAGGTGGATAACCCCACAAGGTATAGAATATAAATATAAATATTGATAGCATAAATAATTGATCTTATTACCTCAAATGTACTATTGACAAATATAATAATAGAATCCAATACTGCAAACTGAATATCTCTTTAGGAGTAATAAATGTGTTAGGACCAAAAATAATCCACGTTGTTGCCGTATTTACAATAGTCCAACCAAGTCAGAGTTTCTTATACATATACCACCTAGTGTTAACTATTTGCATCAGAGAAATATAATGGTGAGAAATTCAGAATATCATCCGGCATATTATCAGACTACAAAGGAGTTTAGCAAAAATCTTGCACTTACAGTCTCCACTGAGCACTCAACTTGTTCCTATTCCCACCGAACTTCTCCATCCCAGCTGCCACTTAAATCATAGATATTCTCTGATACAAGAAATGAGGTGCACACCTTTTAATTTAAAGTTCACACATCAATATAGCCAAACTGAGACTGATTTTTTGGATAGAACTCTCTCGGTGATGGATGATAAAATTATATCTATCAATTTTAATAAACCGATGGATTCAAACACTTATCTTCATTATAATAGTGGCTATTTTCGCCAATAGATCAATAGCATTCAAATAGGGCAAATTAACATAATTCGTAGAAACTGTACAAATTAAAATGTTTATAAAATTCAGGCAAATCTCGTGCAGCAGAACTTTATAGAACGGGGATATCCGTAAATGTTGATTGAGTAAGCCAAACAATCTGCATTAAATACTAATAGATGTGATCTGTTAGTCCATAAGGTTAAACAAAATAAAAAAAGATCTGGTATTGAAATATAGGGATTTACCTTTGTTTATTTCCAAATTTAACAGTAAGTCACATGGAGTAAAGAAAATCATCCTAGATAATCATAAGATTTTACAAGATAATGTTTTGAGAAATGTTCTAAATAAAAAAGATAGTGTTTAAGAAAAACTGTAATGTGAAAAACCTTTTGGCTCCCAGCTTTCTTAGACCCCACCAAACAAACAACAGCGATTTCGTGGATACCACCTAAACCCAGCGGATGTTTTAGGTGTAACAAAAATACTTGCCTTATATGTAATTATATTGAAAATGGAGCAAAGGGAGTTAAGTCCACTGGGAATGGTACTTGTGACAGGATGAACCCCCTATGCCACCCTGTCTGTTGCTGCTGGGAACCGGCTGGGCTTACTATGCCACCGTTCCCTTTTGTTATCCCAAATGCGCCCTCTTGCCACAGTAGGAGGGGCTTACAAATGCTGCCACCACTGGACACCTTACCAGCATCCAGAACTGGGTTTCTTCTGGGTAACGGACGCTGCGAGTGTACCCCGTTACTGGTGTACCTGGGCTGGTACTCCTGACCTCTTCCTATAGATCAGGGTTGCTGTGGATGGATTCCCCCTGGCCTATCACACTGACCAGGGCCGCAGGGTAGCAGGCAGAGTGGTGGTACCAGAAATGCTGGGTCCAACTTCAAAAACATCAGGCAACAGATTAGATTTTGGATCTAATTTGTAGGTCACAGGATTTTCAGCATGGAAGATATTTTCAAGCAGGTCTTTGAAGCAAGTGATGTTTATTTGCAGCTACACTGATTGGAGGTACCAGTGCTAATGTCAGATGAAATCAGAAGAACAACTTTTAATACAAAACAGTGTTGTTTTTATACACATTTGAACACCGCCTCACTGGGTAAGCCAGCCCTCTTGAGGTCTGAACTATTTTTAGAATCAGGATGTAACCTGTTTACCAAAACATAGCTTTGCATTGCAGGTAAATCCAACAATATTTACACTTATCTGTGATATCCTAAAACCTTGCTATGATTTCCTGCATCTTATTTCAGAGACAGGAAATCTACTAGCAAGTCAAAGGGTCTAAATAACACAAATCTTTTCTTCAGACAGTCACAGAATACACATTCCCAAAGAAAGGTACTGTCACGAAATCTGGTAAATATTTAGAGAGTCCTGTGTGTCTGCCAATACCTAATGCTCGAAATGGGGCACGGAGTCTAACGGTAGGTGGTATTCACCATTGATCCCTAGGAGAGGGCATGGACTTAGCAGCACCTATTACCGCAGGTCACGGTTCCCAGAAGGTGTTACAATTCAGGATTACCTTAGTCCGTATTAGTGCCGGCCTTCCCAGGGCGCGGAGTCTAACGGCCCTCCCGCTCTTCTCCAAGAACCGCCGCAAGGCAGGATGGTTTTTAGCTGCCGGAGAACCGCAGGTCGCGTCCCCCAGGTTAGCCTACTGACGTAGGGAGAGAGCTCTATGAGATGGACAGACAAAGGCAAAAATGGAACAACAAGGTGCTAGTGACCAAAGCACACTAACTGTGATGTCCTGGAGAATGTAGCCAGGAACAACAGCCGGGTCGGTACACAGGAATCAATCCAATTCGCAGTGCCAGGGATGAGACTAGAGAGTAGCCAGGGACAACAGCCGGGTCGGTACACAGGAGTCAATTCAATTCGCAGTGCCAGGGATGAGACTGGAGAATAGCTAGGGACAACGGCCAGGTCGGTACACAGGAGTCAAGTAAAGCACAGGAGAACACACAGGAGATGGGAGCACAGGAGAGGAAGTCAGACGATGAAAACACATTGCTCTGACACAGATAGTGTGTCAGAGTAGCGGTGAAATAGAAATTTGAATTCCCCGCCCATTGGTCACATGATCACCGCCGGGACCTACCCAGAAGTGCGGCGGAATGGAGCTGGCGGGTAAGAACCCTAACAGAAGGAGAGATGGCAGAACAGTGGGTGGAGCCCAATGTAGCGAGAATGCTATAATAGCAGGTACTGCCCGGGAGATATTTAAAATAGCAATAAACACTTAGTTGATCCGTCAGAACATGGGTGGGTGGGAGGTCAGAAAACCTAGGAAGGTTAGGATGAAGCCCATAGACAATGAAAAAGGGAGTGGAAGAGTTGGACTCATGAAATAAATTGTTGTGGGCAAATTATGCCCATGGTAACAAATCCATCCAGTTGTCCTGGTTAGCGGAGGAGAATATTCGGATAAAGGTCTCGAGATCTTGATTCACCCTCTCCGTCTGACCATTGGATTGAGGATGGTAACCAGAAGAAAAATTGAGTTGTACGCCAAGAGCCTTGCATGGTGCTTCCCAGAATTTAGATGTAAACTGGACACCTCTATCAGACACAATCTCCTGTGGACAGCCATGTATATAAAAAATATCCTTGATGAAATGTTGAGCTAAAATAGAAGAGGAAGGCAAACCCATCAGAGGTATAAAGTGGGCCATTTTTGAGAAATGGTCCACCACCACCCATATAGTATTATGTCCTTTGCTGGTTGGGAGATCAGTCACGAAATCCATACTGATGTGAGTCCAGGGTTTAGATGGTATAGGAAGTGGTAGCTACGGACCCATAGGAGCAAGACGAGAGGATTTGTGTTGAGCATATATATTACAAGATGCAATGAAGTCTTTGACAACAGAACGGAGAGATGGCCACCATTAGGAGCGAGAAATTAATTTGTAAGTCCTGAGGAACCCAGCATGCCAGAGAATTTGGCATGATGCCAGCATAGAAGTTTTTTTCGACGAGCCTTGGAGACATAGGTCTTCCCTGGAGGAGGAGATGGAGAAATAGAAGTGGCAAGAAGACATTTAGGATCCAAGATAGGGTGAGCAGCTGGTGGATCCGGATCCAAAGTATGGTCAAAAGCTCGGGAGAGTGCATCTGCTCTTTTATTCAGCTGACCTGGTTTTAAGGTCACATGGAGGTTGAAGCGAGAGAAGAAAAGCGACCAGCGGGCCTGCTGGGGATTTGTCACGGTCACTAGGAGTCTCGGCCCAGAATTTACCAGAATAGAGTTCTACTCACCAGAGGCGCAGAGTCTAACACAGCGGCTGGTCTTCTCCAAGAACTCCCGCAAGGAAATATGGATTTTAGCGGTTTCCACTGTGCAGGTCGCGGCCCTCTGGAGATTATGGTAAACTGACGGATACAGCTATACACGATGGGAGCAGGGACCTCCTTGAGCTGGGTAGAAGGAGGAACATTAGAAGAGTAGAAAGTATCTGGTTAGTAGGGGCTGTACTGACACAGCGAGTATAGAATATAATGACCAATAATAGCGGAGAATAAGTAGTTCAAGGTTAAATAGTATGCGGATGAACTGTGGCCGATAGATACATCACTAACGTGGAGGGAGACTTGTTCAGACAGTCCATCTGCATTGCTGTGAGCCTTTCCTTGCTTTTGAATTATGTCAAAGTCATAAATTTGAAGTGCAAGGCTCCAGCACAACAGTCGGCCTTAGGTGTGTTGTAGCCACTTTAAAGGATTATGATTAGTCACCACAGTAAAATGTTGTTCATACAAATAAGGTTGAAGCTTTTTCACTGCCCACACAATGGGCAAACATTCCTTCTCATTTGTGGCATACTCTACCTCCCGGTTTAGCAGTTTCTGCTCAAATAGGCCATAGGGTGCTCCTGCCCATCTGGCCTCACCTGGCTAAGTACTGCTCCCAGTCCATACTGTGACTCATCAATTTGCACAATAAAGTCCTTTGCATAATTAGGTGCCAACAGTATTGGGGCAAGAACCAGAGCTTCCTTTAATGACTGAAATGCCAGCTCACAAGCGGGTGTTCAGTCAACTACTTTGGGGAGTTTCTTCTTAGTGAGATCTTTCAGGGGCTTCAATACAGTGCTAAAGTCTGGGACGAAACATGTAGTAGCCTGAGGTCCCTAAGAAGGCCAATACTTGTCTTTGGGTTGTGGGCCGGGCCAGTCTCGGATTCCCACTACCTTAGCTAGTTCCCTACCTCCCCATACGATAACCCAGGTACTGCACCTCTGACATCCCCATTTGACACTTGTCTGCTCTGATGGTCAGACCTGCCCACTGAATATTCTCCAACACTTGCCCTACATGTTTCATATGATCCTCCCAGGATTTACTGAAAATGGTACTCCTGAGCAAAGCCTTTATACCCTTCCAACAGGTAATCTACCTCACGCTGGAAGGTGGCTGCCGCATTCTTCATCCCAAATGGCATGGACTTAAACTCGAACAGGCCGAATGGGGTGATGAATGCCAACCGTTCCTGAGTCTTGGGGGTCAGCGGTATCTGCCAATACCCCTTGCTCAAGTCAGAGGTGGAAATATACTTTGCTCAAGCTAACTCGTCTAACAGAGCATCAATTTGGGGCAGGGGATAGGCATCAGACACGGTCAACTTGTTCAACCGCCGGTAGTATACGCTTAGCTGTAGGTTCTGAGCCTGGGTCCGTCATGGCCTGTTCTTACTGTCACGGTCACTAGGAGTCTCGACCCAGAATTTACCAGAATAGAGTTCTACTCACCAGAGGCGTGGAGTCTAACACAGTGGCTGGTCTTCTCCAAGAACTCCCGCAAGGAGGTATGGGTTTTAGCGGCTTCCACTGTGCAGGTCGCGGCCCTCTGGAGAGTATGGTAAACAGACAGATACAGCTATACACAATGAGAACAGGGACCTCCTTGAGCTGGGTAGAAGGAGGAACATTAGAAGAGTAGAAAGTCTCTGGGTAGTAGGAGCTGTACTGACACAGCGAGTATAGAATATAATGACCAGTAGTAGCGGATAATAAGTAGTTCAAGCGTAAATAGTATGCGGATGAACTGTGGCCGATAGATACATCACTAAGGTGGAGGGAGACTTGTTCAGGCTGCCAATGCAATACAAAGTAGCGGAGTAGTCTGCGGCTGACAGTTATTACCACTGAAGCGGAATGAAGACTTGTCCAGATTGCAGGTAAGATACGAGGTACCGTGGAACGATCTGCGGCTGACAGGTATTACCACTGGTGTGGAGTAGAGACTTGTCCAGATTGCCGGTAAGATACAAGGTAGCGTAGTACGATCTGCGGCTGACAGGTATTACCACTGGTGCGCAGGAGAGCTTCCACGGCAGGCAGGAACCACGAACAGGAGCAATGAACTCCTTGGTTACCTCAGATGAATGAGGACCAAGAACAGGCAAAGGTAGTAGGGCAGCAGGTGTCTTAAATAGTAAGAAGTGATTAATCATCCAATGAGTAGAGGGACAAGGTTTTATCAGTCCTTAGGTCTGCACATGTGCAGAACCCTGGTCAAGATGGCGGACGGCCACGGCGCAAGACAGGTGCCGGCAGAGCAGAGAGAGACCTAGATCTTGAACCAGAGGAACCAGCGATCCGGTGAGTGACAGTACCCCCCTTTATAAAGGTGGGCCCAGAACACTTAGAACCGGATTTGCCCAGATATTTGGTATAGAACTTCAGGGGTGTCGGAGTATTAAGGTCAGCAGCTCGGATCCAAGAGCGCTCATCTGGACCAAAACCTTTCCAATGGACCAAATAGCGAAAGACCCCTCTGGAAATTTTTGAATCAAGGATATGAGTGATCTCTCGAACTCCTCCTTCTGTTGAAGTTGAACTGGACGAAGTGTCAATGAAGGAACTGAAAATCGGTTGATGATGAGAGGCTTGAGTAATGAAGCGTGGAAAGAGTTGGAGATGCGGAGGTTCTTGCGCAATAATAGCTTGAAACAGACAGGGTTTATCACATGAGTAGTCTTGTATGGCCCAATAAAACGTGGTACAAATTTCATGAATGGAACCCTCAGGCGGATATTCCTGGTGGACAGCCATACACGATCTCCAACTTTGAATGCCGGAATTGCTCGCCTCTTTTTATCAGCAAAAAATTTATATCTCGAGGATGCCTTCTTCAGGGAGGACCAAACCTGAGACCAAATGGAAGTAAATCTCCGACGTAAAGCGTTAACAGCAGGAACTTGGGTGGGAGGGAGGGAAGGAAATTCTGGGAGAGATGGATGATGAACGTATACCACAAAGAATGGTGTATTGGAAGATGATTCATGATACGTATTGTTATTGGCAAACTCAGCACATGGGAGTAAGTCTGCCTAATTATCCTGATTGGCTGAAGAAAAAATTCTCACGAAAGTCTCTAGATCTTGATTGACTCTCTCGGTGTGTCCATTCGATTGAGGATAGTATGAAGATAATGACAGCCGGATACCCAAGGTCTTGCAAAGGGCACGCCAAAATCTGGAGACAATTAGTACTCCCCTATCCGACACGATTTCAGACGGACACCCATGAATTCCAAATATATCTTTGATAAAGTGGTCTGCCAATGTAGGAGATGAAGGTAAACCTACCAAAGGGACTGTTATGCACGTTTTGTCACCATCCAATAACGATTGTCGACTCTCTATTTGTGTTTCCAACGCACAAATATTCTCAAAAAGTAGCAGAATAATTCAAGCGAAATAATAATACGTACAGCCGTTACTTATCGCAGGCGCTCTGGATCCAGTGAACAGTCATTCAGTTCTGAAGTCTGTGGTCAATATGACTGAACACTAGATGAAAAGCTCCTGCTTATATGCAAACAGAAATACAGTAAAACAATGCAGATGGTGTGGCTTGCTTCTATTGGTCCAGGCTTCAGGAAGGTCCAGGGGTTGCAGACCATAGGCTAGTTCAAACTAAAGAATCCAAAGGTGGGAGTCATCTCTCCAGGGGATGTGCTCCTTTCTTCCCGCCAAGGCTCCAGTTACAACTAGTCCTTTAGCATTTTATAGTCAGCATCATATTAAAGGTTTATTCCCTAACATCAATAACTAGAGTAGGCAATGTGCGATCTCTTCGCCGAATAAACCGGACAGCTGCTGATGTAAAGGGGATTAATATGATACCAGACATGACACCTTTCCTTTAACCTGTACCATATGTATTACTAATATGCATATAACTTATATTACACATAAACACTACTATATTTCGACATAAATAACTATGTGTTGCAACTACAATTAATGTGTACTATTTACAAATGTGTGTGATTGTGCGAATGTATACAAAAGTGTAAAAACTGTTATTGCCACGTGTTGCGGCTGGACACGCCCTTCCACGCCGTAGCGTGCTCTAAGCATATTTTAAGACAAAGACAACCAAGTTTGCTTGATATTAATTGAAATGACTTTATCCAATTTGCTGACTTCGACAGGACAAAATGGGCCATCTTAGAAAACCTGTCCACGATCACCCAAATGGTATTAAATTTTTTACTGGGAGGAAGGTCAGGGGCGAAATCCATACTTATATGGGTCCATGGTTTGTAAGGTATGGGTAGAGGTTGAAGTAGTCCAGCCGGTGCTCTATGGGAAGACTTAAATTGGGAACAAATATCACAAGCAGCAACAAATTCTTTGACATCCGTTCTGATGGTAGGCCACCAATAGATTCGAGAGAGTATTTCCAATGTTTTCCGCACTCCGGAATGGCCAGCAAAACGGGAGGAATGATACCACGAGAGGATCTTCTTTTGAAGTACGGGAGGTACAAAGATTTTCCCAAAGGGTGGAGTATTGGCAGAAAAGGCAGCTAGACTCACGCATCTAGGTTCAAGTATTGGATGATCCATGCAGTCTTCAAGGTCAGAGGAAGGAGCAACCGCCCGAGATAATGCATCCGTCTTTTTGTTCTTAGAAGCTGGTTTGAAGGTAATGATAAGGTCAAAGCGAGAGAAAAAGAGAGTGACCATCTGGCTTGTCGGGGGTTCATGCATTGAGCTGACTGAAGATAGAGAATATTTTTGAGGTCAGTAAATATAGTTAACGGATGACGAGCCCCCTCCAACAGGTATCTCCATTCTTCAAAGGCTACTTTGATAGCCAATAGCTCCTTGTCCCCATTAGTGTAATTTTTCTCTGCAGGCAGTAGACTTCGAGAGTAAAAGGCACAAGGATGGAATTTCTTTTGCACTGACTTCTGAGACAGAACGGCCCCTAAGCCAACATCTGAGGCATCGACTTCGAGGAAGAAAGGGAGAGTTACATCAGGTTGTTGAAGAATAGGGGCAGTGGAGAAAACTTTTTGAGAAACTGGAACACTTGGAGAGCCTCAGGAGTCCATTGTTTGGTATTAACACCCTTGCGGGTAAGAGTGAATATAGGAGAGACAATAGAGGAGAATCCTTGAATAAAATGCCGATAATAGTTAGCAAAGCCCAAAAAGCGTTGGATAGCTTTGAGCGTCGTCGGTAGAGGACAGTATAGAGCTGCGTTCACTTTTTCGGGGTCCATCTCCAAGCCCACACCAGACACAATATATCCCAAGAAGGGAATTTGAGATAATTTGAAGGAACATTTCTCCGACTTACAAAATAATAGATTTTTACGATGCCTTGAGAGAACTTCAGCGACGTGTTGTCGATGAGAAGAAAGATTTTGGGAGAAAATCAGTATGTCCTCTAGATAGACAATGACACATACATACAGCAGGTCCAGGAAGATCTCATTCACGAATCCCTGGAAGACAGCTGGGGCGTTACACAAACCAAATGGCATGACAAGATATTCATAGTGTCCATCCCTGGTGTTAAAAGCTGTCTTCCACTCGTCTCCGGCCTTGATCCGGATCAAATTGTAGGCACCGCGGAGGTCTAGCTTGGTTAATATCTGAGTTCCTTTGATGCAGTCAAAGAGTTCAGTGATCAAGGGAATTGGGTAATGGTTCTTGATGGTTATGGCGTTAAGACCTCGATAACCTATACAAGGTCTTAACGAACAGTCTTTTTTCTTAACGAAAAAGAAGCCGGCTCCTGTGGGAGAAGTAGATGGCCGAATAAATCCACGATGGAGATTCTCCTTGACCTAAGCTGACATTGCCTGGGTCTTGCGTAACGAAAGAGGATATACACGACACCTTGGGGGGATGTTGCCAGGTTGTAGATCTATTGGGCAATCCCAGGCCTGGTGAGGCGGAAGACATTCCGATTGAACTTTGTCAAATACATCAGCAAAAGGAGCATACTGTGGAGGAAGGCCAGGCAAAGGAGGATCCACGGAGGAATTAGACAATTTCACTGGAAGAACTTGAGTAAGGCATCTAAGATGACAAGCAGGACCCCAGGATACAACTTGGGGAGAACTCCAATCAATTTGCGGGGAATGAAGCTGAAGCCATGGAAGGCCAAGGACGAGAGGGCTAGTGGTAGCCAGGAGGACCAGCAGGGAAATTTGTTCTTGATGTAAGACCCCAACTTGAAGAGATAGAGGGATGGTACGTTTAGTGATAATTCCATTGGCAATTTGTGACCCATCGATGGCCGTGATGACAATGGCTTTCTCTAAAGGAATAACTGGTATGGACCACTGAAGTACTGAGGAGTTCGAGATGAAATTCCCTGCCGCTCCAGAATCCAGGAGTGCTTGAGATGTAAAAGAATTGGTAGAAGTAGAGACTGTAACAGAAAAAGAGCAAGTCTTAGAATCCATATGAAATGGAGAGGATTCCAGAGACCCCCAACCTTACCTCTCCAGAACAGGTTAGGGCCTTGCGTTTCCAGATTTTTTGGGGCATGAGTTCAGAATATGATTTGGATTAGCACAATAAATGCAAACTTTATTCTTCAGCCGTCGTTCCCTCTCTTCCGGGGTTAATCTGGAATGTCCCAACTCCATGGGTTCTACCGGTGGAGAGGGGTGACGGAATCGGGATGCCAAGCGGACAGGTGCCTTAGACAGGGATTCCTTCTCAGAGTTTCTCTCATGAAACCTCATGTCCACTTGGATGCACAAAGATATTAAAGCATCCAAGGAGGAGGGTAACTCTTGCAATGCCAGCACATCTTTAATCATATCGGAAAGGCCTTGCCAGAAGGCAGCTATTAATGCCTCATTATTCCTTGGAGTTTAGAAGCAAATGTGCGGAATTGAATCACATACTGTGCTACAGAATGAGACCCCTGTCGCAACCGGAGAATACTAGATGCGGCAGAAACGACACAGCTGGGCTCATCAAAGATTCTTTGAAATGTGGCAATGAAAGCAGCACTATCCTTTAGAAGAGGGTCATCTCTTTCCCAAAGAGGGGAGGCCCATGCCAAGGCCTATCCAGAAAATAAAGAAATCATGTAGACCACTTTAGAGCAATGGGTAGGGAAATTTTGAGGTTGGAGTTGGAAGGGAATAGTGCACTGATTGAGAAAGCCCCTACAAGTTTTTAGATCTCCATCAAATTTGGAAGGAGTAGGCAGGTGTAAAGCAGAGGCTGTAGACACCTGGGGTGGCTCAGGGGGTGAGAAGTCAGCGGAGGATTCAAAACAGGAGTTGCGGTTTGCAAGGAGTCTACCCGAGAGACTAGAGACTGAAAACATTGGAGTAGTTGTCGCTGAAGGACATCTTGTTGTTCCACCCGAGACACCAGGGGTTGTAGTAGATCCTTAGCTGTAGGTTCCGAGCCTGGGTCCGTCATGGCCTGTTCTTACTGTCAGGGTCACTAGGAGTCTCGACCCAGAATTTACCAGAATAGAGTTCTACTCACCAGAGGCGTGGAGTCTAACACAGTGGCTGGTCTTCTCCAAGAACTCCCGCAAGGAAATATGGATTTTAGCGGTTTCCACTGTGCAGGTCGCGGCCCTCTGGAGATTATGGTAAACTGACGGATACAGCTATACACGATGGGAGCAGGGACCTCCTTGAGCTGGGTAGAAGGAGGAACATTAGAAGAGTAGAAAGTCTCTGGGTAGTAGGTGCTGTACTGACACAGCGAGTATAGAATATAATGAGCAATAATAGCGGAGAATAAGTAGTTCAAGGTTAAATAGTATGCGGATGAACTGTGGCCGATAGATACATCACTAACGTGGAGGGAGACTTGTTCAGACAGTCCATCTGCATTGCTGTGAGCCTTTCCTTGCTTTTGAATTATGTCAAAGTCATAAATTTGAAGTGCAAGGCTCCAGCACAACAGTCGGCCTTAGGTGTGTTGTAGCCACTTTAAACGATTATGATCAGTCACCACAGTAAAATGTTGTTCATACAAATAAGGTTGAAGCTTTTTCACTGCCCACACAATGGGCAAACATTCCTTCTCATTTGTGGCATACTCTACCTCCCGGTTTAGCAGTTTCTGCTCAAATAGGCCATAGGGTACTCCTGCCCATCTGGCCTCACCTGGCTAAGTACTGCTCCCAGTCCATACTGTGACTCATCAATTTGCACAATAAAGTCCTTTGCATAATTAGGTGCCAACAGTATTGGAGCAAGAACCAGGGCTTCCTTTAATGACTGAAATGCCAGCTCACAAGCGGGTGTTCAGTCAACTACTTTGGGGAGTTTCTTCTTAGTGAGATCTTTCAGGGGCTTCAATACAGTGCTAAAGTCTGGGACGAAACATGTAGTAGCCTGAGGTCCCTAAGAAGGCCAATACTTGTCTTTGGGTTGTGGGCCGGGCCAGTCTCGGATTCCCACTACCTTAGCTAGTTCCCTACCTCTCCATATGATAACCCAGGTACTGCACCTCTGACATCCCCATTTGACACTTGTCTGCTCTGATGGTCAGACCTGCCCACTGAATATTCTCCAACACTTGCCCTACATGTTTCATATGATCCTCCCAGGATTTACTGAAAATGGTACTCCTGAGCAAAGCCTTTATACCCTTCCAACAGGTAATCTACCTCACGCTGGAAGGTGGCTGGTGCATTCTTCATCCCAAATGGCATGGACTTAAACTCGAACAGGCCGAATGGGGTGATGAATGCCAACCGTTCCTGAGTCTTGGGGGTCAGCGGTATCTGCCAATACCGCTTGCTCAAGTCAGAGGTGGAAATATACTTTGCTCAAGCTAACTCGTCTAACAGAGCATCAATTTGGGGCAGGGGATAGGCATCAGACACGGTCAACTTGTTCAACCGCCGGTAGTATACGCAAAACCGTGTTGTCTTGTCTTTCTTGGGAACCAATACAAAGAAGGACGCCCATGGACTATGAGATGGCTGGGTCACCCCTAGCTCAAGCATCTCCTGTACCTCCTTGTAAATATTTTCCTTGGCCTCTGGTGAGCCTAACTGGCCTATGCTCACCAGTGTCCACATGGTGCATCACCAAGGAAGTCCAAACGGGTTTCCTACTGTACTGAGTCACAAAGGGCCACAACACTGCCTCAAGCTGTTCCTTCTGACGGGCACTCAACTGCTCATCCCAGCCCACTTCTTCTACATCACCTTCACATCTGGCATCTGCGAGGAGGTCAGGTAGTGGGTCTCCTGGTTCCTCAGTTCGTAAGCAGCAAACCGCCGCTACTGCCTCCACATGTTCATGGTATGCCTTCAACATATTTATGTGGTAGGTCCACTGCCGCCTACCGTCGCTATCAAATGACACCACGCAAGTGATGTCACTCAGGCGTTTTGATACTGGCGTTTTGATACAGTCCAACCCAGGCAGCCTGAAGCTTGTTCTGGCACATGGGCATCAGAACAAGGACCTTCTGCCCTACCTCAAACATCTGGCACGCATACCCTGATCATACCAAGTCTTCTGTTTCGCCTGCACTTCCGTTAGGTTAGCCTGCGCTAGCCCCATGAAATTCGCTAATGGATCTTTGAGCTTCAACACATACACCACCACAGAGACATCCTGAGTGGGTAGATCCACTTCCCAAGACTCCCAGAACAGGTCAAGAGGTCCACGGCCATATAATAGTTAAAAGGAGGATAAACTGGTAGGCCCCTGCGACACCTCCCGATAAGCACACAGGAGGTGCGGCAGTTAGCATTCCCAGTCCCCCCCTCTGAAGCTACAAATGCCCGTAGCATGTGCTTCAGAGTGCCATTGAACCGCTCGCAAAGTCTGTTAGTCTGGGGATGGTAGGGGACAGTACGGAGTTGCCGCAATCCGCACTTTGCCCAGATACACTGGACCAGTTCACTCATGAACTGTGTCCCTTGATTGGTTATGATCTCATTAGGGAACCCTACTCTGCTAAATACTCCTAGCAGCGTGTCCGCTACCTTTTCTGCAGTTATGGAGGACAGAGCTGCAGCCTCTGGATACCGGGTAGCGTAGTCCACCACCGTAAGGATGCATCTCTTCCCCAATCTACTGGGCACAGGCAGGGAACCTATGTCCACAGCCACTCGCTGAAAAGGTTAACCAAATATTGGCAAGGACCTGAGGGGAGCACGAGCACTGGGGCGCCCAAGATGCTGACACACATCACAGGACTTTCAGTAGGCCCGCACGACACCCGACATTCCAGGCCAGAAAAAAGTTCTGTGTCAGGCGCTTTAGTGTTCGGTCTCTGCCTTGGTGTCCCGCTTAAAGAATTTCATGGGCAGCTGACATTAGCGAAAGTCCTGTGGTAACACCAGTTGAACATGTTCCCGGACTGGTCTATCCCCATCCACCTTCCTAACTACATGGTAAAAAAACCTTTATGCCAGGTCACACTCCCTACCTACATCGCTGTCGCCAGCCTAGTGCCTCATGCATTCCCTGAACTCTTCCCTGTGGCCCTCACAATCGTCAAAAGTCAGGATACGCTGCAGGTGGGTCTATGTTGGTTTTACTAGGATTAGTCAAAAGTGGGGTTAGTCAATGGCAGGTCACTGTGGTCAGCTATACTCACTGCCGGAGGTGGCATACTGCTAGGGACAGAAGCATCACCTGCCACCCCCACAATATCAGTTGGCAAGGAACAACATCCTCTGTGTTGTTAGGGGACGTAGTCTTTCAAGAGTAAAAGGACTGGCTGTTTCCTGAAAAAATAGCAGATGTGGTCTTTTCCTCTGGGCTGGGTTGTGCAGGTGTAGATCCTGAAGACTGTAGTTTAGTAGCTTGGCTCCGGGTAATAGAGTTGAGAAATGCGGTTACAATTTCACCCCCAACATCATTGCCTAAGATCACGTCAGTTGGGAGGCCATCCATAACGGCAACTTCTCGCAACTCCTGGCCATCTCCCCAGTCCAGATACACCCTTGCAGCAGACACTTCCTTCCTTCTCCATTCCATTTGCCATGGTAACTTTGGCAGTGCGACCCTGCAATACTGCAGCAGGATCAATAAGATGGGGGCTCACTACAGTTATGGATGCCCTTCTCCCTGCAGGGGTCCCACTTGGACCGACTGCAGGTTCCTTCACATGTTTTTGGGGGGTCTTTTGGACAAACAGGTGACTCTCTCTGCTGAGTCAACTTCAGACATGCCACACTCCATTTGGCTGGCAGGGGTGGAAACCGTCTTTACTGGATCACCATCGCCAGTTAAGCAAGTCATCCGGGCCCCAGGACTCGGATTAGGAGCACGAATCTGGGGTGCTGGGCTTATGGGACAGTCCATCCTTAAATGATCAGTTTTCCTGCAGTTGAAGCACTTCCTCTACAACCTGGGGGTAAATGTATCATTCCCCCGGTTTTCTCAACTCGCGGGAGATCGGCGTCTTCGCAGCTTAAATTTAAAGCGGCGCTGCCTTGTAAAGGGAAATTTCCCTTTACAAGGCAGCGCCGCTTTAAATTTAAGCTGCGAAGACGCCGATCTCCCGCGAGTTGAGTAAACCAGGGTATGATACATTTACCCCCTGGGCTCCGATGGTCTCTGGTAATTTCCAGGGACATGGCGGGGCGGAGGCTGGTGAGTGGTATCCGAAGGGTTAGGTACTTGCTTTTGAGGGATGAGTAGAAGAGGGGTTTCACCCTGTTTGTACAGTTCTTTGGGGTTGGCTGGTAACCTTGTGCTGCCAGTGTGGCCTCATTGCCAGATACTGATCTGCCAACTTGGCCGCTTTTTCCAGGGTTGCTGGGCTATGGTCCAGTGCCTACTCCTTCACCTCGGTGCACACCGGCAGTGAAATTGTTCTCTGCAAATTAAGTCCACTAATTCCTTCCAGGACTTGGCGTCAGATCCATTAATCCATCTTATTGCCAACTGCCGCAACTGGTTGGCAAATTCCTCATGGCTGATATAGGTGCTTTTAGCCAAGTCCCAAAACTTCTGTCGGTAGGTCTCCAGGGTAATAACATAACGCTTAAGGAGGGCCAGTTTTACCACGATGTAGTTCACACAGTCCTCTGGGGCCACTCCGCGATAAGCTTCCAATGCACGTTCTTGTAGCGTGGGAACCAGATACTTTACCCACTCCTATTCGGGCAAGTCATGGAGGCTACAAGACATTTCAAACACCTGCAAATGTCCATCAATATCTCCAACAGTGTCATCAAATTTGGTAAAGTGAAGAGATCCCAATCTGGGCGCAGCAGATGACGGTTCACGGGCGGCTGCAAGAGGTGATGCCCATCGATTGCCCCACAACTTGATGATCAGCAACTGCTCCGCTCAGTTGTTTTATCTCCCAGGGACCCCAGCTGCTGTAATAGTACAGAAAAGTTATTACTGTACTTCGATATTCTGTACGTTCTCTTGACTGCAGTTATTCCTCTCCTGAATTACTCAGCTATTCTGACTGGTGCACGAAAAGCTGCCTGTGATTATCCCACCGCTTGCCACCACAAATCAGTGACAGGATGGACCGCCTATGCCACCCTGTCTGTTGTTGCTGGGAACCGTCTGGGCTTAATTTGCCACCGTTCCCTTTCGCTATCCCAAAATGCGCCCTCTTGCCGCAGTAGGAGGGGCTTACACGTGTTACCACCACTGAACTTCTTACCGGCATCCAGAACCGGGTTTCTTCTGGGTAACTAACGCTGCAAATGTACCCCGTTACTGGAGTACCTGGGCTGGTGCTCCTGAGCATTTACCATGGATCAGGGTTGCTGTGGATGGATCCCCCTTAGCCTATCACACTGACCAGAGCTGCAGAGTAGCAGACAGAGGGGTGGTACCGAAAAAGCTGGGTCCAACCCTCAGAAACAGCCGGGAACGGATTACATTTTGGGTCTATAGGTGTGTAGGTCACATGATTTTCAGCATGGAAGATATTTTCAAGCAGGTCTTTGAAGCAAGTGATGTTTATTTGCAGTCACGCTGATTGGAGGTACCAGTGCTAAGTTCAGATGAAATACAGTGCTGTTTTTATACACATTTGAACACAGCCTCACTGGGTAAGCCAGCCCCTCGAGGTCTGAGCTATTTTTAGAATCAGGATGTAACCTGTTTACCAAAACATGGATTTACCTGCAATGCAAAGCTAACAATATTTACACTTATCTGTGATATTCTAAAAACCTTGCTGTGATTTCCTGCATCTTATTTCAAATCTACTAGCAAGTCAAAGGGTCTAATTAACATGAATGCTTTCTTCAGACATTCACAGAATACACATTCCCAAAGAAAGGTATAAACCCCTCACATCACAATACACAAAAGACTTCCATCCACAAAGGCTTATTGTATCAGATATATACCTCCAGAAATATTGCATTTCCTCTAGTGAGGTTAAGCAAGAAACAAATTTCTTCCACTGGTCTGAGAAATAAAGATATTCATTTTACCAAAACACCCACAATATCAAAAATAAGTGCATTTGCAATTATATAACTATGCGCCCTGCGCTATTTTCTTTGAACAAATTTATACCTTAAGTTACTTATAAGTGATCCAGTCACAATTAGTATCTATAAAGTGTCACGAAAGCCCAGCCTGTCCCAAATACAGAAATCTAAACAGCTGACCATGACTGGCATCACCTTAGTCACTTAGCAATGAATACACCTTTTCTGCCACCACAAAGGATTTATTATGGTGTCCTTACTTTCACCAAAACCACTTATTAATGTTTCACACTTAAGTCACATACACATGTAGCATGAGCCTCCCTGGGCTTCTTAAGTTCACAAATAATCACGGAGAATGCGCTAGATAAAATTTATTTAATCTGAAAATTGTTTCCAAGGCTTAATTACAAAAAAGTTAATAACAAAACATACAATAAATTTGAACAAATAAGTTTCAGAAAATAAAATGGGAAATAAAATCAAAATTACTACTTACTAGTTAAGACCTGGGGGTAAATGTATGAAGGTCCGATTTTTTCAGCATGTCAAAATCGCAGCAAATCGCGGGTGATAACCCACGATTTTAGGCCAAAATTTCTCAATTGTATCAAGCTGTGATTTTTACCCTGATCTTCAAAATCGCTGGTCATCTATGGCGAATTGCTGCAATGTAAAACACTCCCATATTAGCTAACTCTCCTGTGTTGTAGTAGTGTGTTGTATAAACACATCACTGTTACACTGCCCTGTCATACTGCCAGAGCTCCGGCATCTGTCAAATCTGTAAAGAATAGATACGTTTTTTTTAAAAAAAACGTGGGGTTCCCCCTCTATTCACTATTAACCCTAGTGCTACCAGACTACTGCTGGTTCCGTGAAAATCGGGGGGACCCTACGCAAATTTGTTCCCCGATTTTCACGGAACAAGCAGCGTGTTGTATCTGGCGTGTTTTAAAGCAAACTCCTGAGTTTGCTTAATCGCAGCTTCATACATTTGAGACTTGCATAGCCAGAGTGACAAACAGTCGGGAGTTTGATCTCTATCGATTTTGGAAATAGCAATTTTGACAAAAGCACAACTCTGGCCATTTTACATGAAATCTCAGCTTCATACATCTGCGAGTTTTAACTCTCCCGAGAAAATCGCTGGATTTGCAAAATCGGACCTTGTAACATTTACCGCTGGTGTATGAAGGAACATAATTGAGGAATATGGGACATTTCAGTCTTCATAGACTCCTTCATGAAAATCCACACGTTATTGTCTAAAACTAGGTATACACTGCAGAAATTTCAACCAACTTTTTAAGCCGAGCGATTTTACATGCGATCGATGGTCCAATCGCTTGGTCCATGGACTGCATACACACTAGCCTTGTTTAGGACGATAAAGGGAAGAGCGGACGTCCCTTTAGCGACTTTTTACAGCCATCTTGTCGTGAGCAATAATTTTAATTTCCTACACACTGAAGCATCATTTGCGGGGATGTAACGATATACCAAAGACATTAGCCTAAAGGGGCAGAGCTTTCACTATAGTTAACACCCAAAGCTTCATAAAAGTGAAGGCAACACTGTCTCTTCATTCATTCATATAAAATAGAAGTTTAGTAACATACATAAAATTTAGAAAAACATTTAACTGGTAAAGTGCAATGCAATGAATATTGCGTAATAAAAAAATCCCTTCGTATGTAATGGAATGCTGCATTCTCAGCGTGCATCATTGCTGATTGGTCCACAGCAGAAACGAACGCCCATGTCTGAGTGTATTAAATGTCAGAGGAACCTGTTTGGCGCCGAGGAGCGTGAGAAGATGGCGAGTGAAAAAGTGTCAGTGGGTGTTACGATTGAGGACAAGGTGTCAGTGGGTGTTGCAGGTGAGGAGAATGTGTCAGTGGGGGTTGCAGCTATGGAGACGGAGACTGAGTCAAAGATGGTGCTGGAAGGGCCAAAAAATGTTGGAAAAGTTAAGATGGGGGATGGAGATACTCAAGAAGAGCAAAGAACAAATCCAATGAGCCCAAGAGAGGTGGAGATGATGGTCAAAGTACTGGACCAGGACGACAACCACATTAAAAAAAGGTCAGTAGCACATGTAGTGTACCTGCTTGAAGGACTTATTTCATTCTAGTGTCACATAAAGCAATATAAATGCCTAATTTGTAACCTAATTTTTTTTATGTCAGAACGAAGAATTAACGGTGAAAAGGCCTGTTTAGATAACCACTGATACCACTAATGTTACACCTGTTATCAAACAAGAAAAAATGGAAAAAGAAAAATATATAAAAGAAGTTTGACACAAAGGTATTTCAGTGAACATGTGTAGACAGCTAAATGCTTTGGGCACATACCTGTACAGTTATAATAACCAAAATGGCGCCTGTTTTCCAGAATGTATGGAGGTTAAGCCCGCTATTATTGCGATTGCGCCACAGGAACCAAAACATAAACTGATCTCGAGCAGTGTGCAAGGTGAGAAAATTATTATTATTATTATTATTATCATTTATTTGTTAGGCGCCACAAGGTTTCCGCAGCGCCGTACATAATACAAACAGGAGACCATACAGGGTGACATAGTACAGAGCAATAGACACAAAGTACCAATACTTCAGAACTACGGGCAGACATATGAGCGAAGATGGAGTAGAAGAACAGGTATGGAGACAGGAGGGGAGAGGGGCCCTGCTCATATGAGCTCACATCCTAAGGGAGGGTGGACAAACAGGCACAGGAGGAAACCATTAAAGTATGGGAGAGAAAGGCGGGGCTGGTGGAGAGAGGGGAGAATGAGAGAAGGATGTTTGCGAAGGTGCAACAAGGTAAGGGTTAAGTGGATTGTTGGTAGGCTTTGAGGAACAGGTGAGTTTTGAGTGCCCGTTTGAAGGAGCACAGACTGGGTGAGAGACGGATGGAGCAAGGGAGGTCATTCCAGTGGAGGGGAGCAGCTCGGGAGAAGTCTTGGATTTTGGAGTGGGAAGAGGTGATCAGAGTGTAGGAGAGGCGACGGTCATTGGCCGAGCGCAGGGAGCGGGCAGGGGTGTGAATGGTGAGGAGGTTGGAGATATAGGGGGCAGTAGACTGGGAGAGGGCTTTGTACATGGTGATGAGATGCTTGAAAATGATCCTGTAGGGGAAGGGGAGCCAGTGTAAGGCAAGGCAGAGAGGGGAGGTGGAGGAGGAGCAGTGTGAGAGAAAGATGAGTCGGGCAGCTGCATTGAGAACAGAGCGAAGGGGGGCAAGGTGGGAGAGGGGGAGGCCAGTAAGGAGAAGGTTGCAGTAGTCGAGGCGGGAGATGATGAGAGCGTGTATGATGGTTTTGGTGGCATCTTGTGAGAGGAAGGGCCGGATGCGGGCAATGTTACGCAGCTGGAAGCGGCAGGTTTGGGCTAGAGATTGGATGTGGGGGACAAAGGAGAGAGAGGAGTCAAGGGTGACACCCAGGCAACAGAGCTGGGTGACAGAGGAGATGGTTGAATTATTAACCACGATAGAGAGGTTGTGGTGAGAGGGGAGCCTGGGGGGAGGGAAGACAATTAGTTCAGTTTTAGAGATATTAATTTTCAGAAAGCGCGAGGACATCCAGGAGGAGATGGCAGAGAGGCAGTCAGATACACGAGAGAGGAGAGTGGGAGAGAGATCAGGAGAAGATACGTAGAGCTGAATGTCGTCAACATAGAGGTGATACTGAAGACCGTAGGAGGAGATGAGAGTCCCGAGTGAGGAAGTGTAGAGCGAGAATAGTAGAGGCCGAGAACAGAGCCCTGGGGGACTCCAACCGGGAGAGGGGAGGGGGTGGAGGCAGAGCCAGATGTGGAGACAGAGAAGGTGCGGTTGGCGAGATAAGAGCAGAACCAGGCATGGACAGAACCAGAGAGGCCAAGAGAGAGAAGAGTTTGGAGAAGGAGGGGGTGATCCACAGTGTCAAAGGCCGCAGAGAGGTCGAGGAGGATGAGTATGGAGAAGTGACCCCTGGATTTGGCTGAGAGGAGGTCGTTGGTGACTTTGGCCAGGGCGGTTTCGGTAGAGTGGAGGGGGCAGTAGTCAGATTGTAGAGGGTCGAGGAGGGAATTGTTTGAGAGGTAGTTGGTGAGATGACAGCAGACTATCCGCTCAAGTAATTTGGAGGCGTAGGGGAGAAGTGAGATGGGGCGATAGTTGGCGAAGGAGGTGGGGTCAAGATTGGGTTTTTTGAGGATAGGAGAGATGAGAGCATGTTTGAATGAGGAGGGTACAACACCTGAGGCGAGTGATATGTTGAATAGGTGTGCAAGGTAGGAGCAGGCAGTAGGAGAGAGAGAGCGAAGGAGGTTAGAGGGGATGGGATCAAGCGGACAGGTGGAGGGTGGAGAGGAAAGAATAAGGGAGCGAACTTCATTGCCAGATGTGGGGTGGAAGGAGCACCAGAGTTGCGTGTTGGATGGGGGTGGAGCAATAAGGGCAGGGGGAGAGGGGGAGGAAGAAGAGATGTTAAGTCTGATGGCCTCGATTTTGGAAGAGAAAAAAGTGGCGAAGTCAGCAGCGGAGAGGGAAAGTGGGACTGGAGGAGGGGGGGGAGAAAGGAGGGAGTTGAAGGTTGCGAAGAGGCGGCGGGGATTAGAGGACTGAGAAGAGATGAGGGATTTAAAGAAGGTTTGTTTAGCAAGAGAGAGGGCAGAGCAGAAAGAGGAGAGTATGAATTTGAAGTGAAGGAAGTCAGCGAGGGAGTGAGATTTCCTCCAGAGGCGTTCGGCAGTGCGGGAGCACTTTTGGAGGCAGCGAGTGAGTTTGGAGTGCCATGGTTGAGGAATAAGGCGGCGGTGGCAGATAGGAGCGGTGGGGGCGACAGCATCCAGGGCAGTAGTGAGTGAATGGTTGTAGATAGAGGACGCTATGTCTGGACAGGCCAGGGAGGGGAGGGGAGAGAGGAGAGAATCAAGAGAGGAGGAGAAAGAGGTAAGGTAAATTGCTTCAAGGTTGCGTCTGGTGAGGGTGACTTTCGGTGGGGGGGGGGGGGAGCAGGGGAGGAGGACAGAGTAAAGGAGAGGAGATGGTGGTCCGAGAGTGGGAAGGGAGAGTTTGAGAAATCAGAGAGATCGCAGAGTTGAGAGAAGACTAGGTCAAGGGAGTGGCCAAGATAGTGGGTGGGGGAGGAGGTCCATTGGGTGAGGCCAAGGGAGGTGGAGATGAGAGTATTTATGTCGTTGAATATAGATTACATATATAGAAATTAAATGGTAAACATTTTTTATTTCCTTGTTTCATAGATAAAGAAATGAAATGGAATAGAAACCCAAGCAACATCAAAACCTGTTTTGCCACAAACCAGAAGCATCTTTAAAAATACTAAATACTAAAAAAAATACTCTGCAGTACTCTCCGCTCTGATTGGTTCTCTGAGCACATATGGGCGTGCTCACGTCTCACGCAGATCTTTTCAGACACCTGTGTGTGTTTAAAAATTGTACTTTTTTTTACTGTACTTTAAAAATGTTGCATGAACACTGTGTGGTTTATTCTGGGTATTTCACAAATATTAGTTAATAAAGGTTAATATAACTTTGATAGTTTATAAAGGTTAAAGTTTATAAAGGCTATATATGAATACATTGCCAACATAGACGCAAACGGTAATAACACACGTGCTTTATACAAGTGTAATGGTCTGCAGCCAGACAGGTGCAATATACATCTATACAAAACATGTACTGGGACAGACATCAAAAATTTACATACACACGCCCCCCAGGTCGAGGAAGTATCGGAGGATTGTCGTGGATCGGACGGAAGTTTATACACACTACACAACGGAAACGAGATTAGAATGAAAATATTAAACGGTACGACCAACCAAATGAGGCGACAATCGTCAATTTGGGCAGACTTTCGACCATCGTGTCACTGCACACACTCACCCGACTTTTGAACGAGCGGTCGTATGTCGGCTGATTGAGCAGATTATTGGATGAAAACCGTGTAGTGTGTACCTAGCTAAAGTAAGAAGATTTTAAACCTTTTTGCCACATAGCTTTCACCCTCCCCCCCACCTTTGGAGTTTAGCTGTCAATAAGGACAGATTGATCTTCCAAATGTCACAGGGCTTTCGAAGTGAGCTAAGGATGTCCTGAGATCGGAATGATCACAGGACCTGATTTCCCACCTTTGCTCGTTATGCTTGGCTAGATGGTTTACAACTTTGGGGCTTCAAACTCCTGCAAAATCCTATCTCTCACTGGTCTGGCAATTTTCAACAGCTTAATGACATTTGCATAAGATCAAACTCATGTCATCTAGCAAAGCACACGTAGAGATTACATTACAAGATTAAATACAATATACATTGTCATACATGAATTCAACAGAAAATAACAATCAGTCATTAGATATACAACATAATCGTCACAATAATCTTGAGTGGTTCTGACATAAATCAATTATTCTCTCTATTAGTATCTAAGATGGTTTTCTTTAGTAAATATAGTGATTATTTATTATTATTTATTTCCCCATCATTTTGTGTATATGAGCACACATTGAAATAAGCAACCACATATATAATGGGATGAATAATTAAATATGACTATAAGTTTTCTCTGTATCAAGATGGTGTCAGGCGCTGTCCCTGTACTACTATTAGGTGCCAGTGTTAGGGCTGAAACTCCTGTATTGCTATATAGAGGTATACTTAACCTTCAATTGACAAGCCAAAGATTATATGTATAATTCTGTATCAGCAGTATGATGTATATGATCGATCAGAGCTCAAAGAAAAGAGACCACACGAGCTGTCTGGTGTCCAAATTGAACTGCTTTACTTCTTCAAAATAGCTCATTTTTGTAAACATCATCGTGTCATAATCACGTCAGTGTAAATCAACCAATTAATTATCAGTGTACTATTTTGCTATAAACATATATTGCACGTATACAGATACATCGAAACCAGTAAGAGGAAATTACATTTTCTGGAGTATGTAGGCATAAAATATCATTATTGTCAACATGTTGATTTCTGATATTTCTCAATATCCTTTAATTCTTCTTGTCTTTTTGATCTGGAATGTTCTGAGGTTAGCGCATTTCTTCATTTTAGCAAACTTTCGCTGACAAATGTCTTGTGGTTGTCCCTTTTATCCAGACAGAACATTAACACAAAATATCTGAATTTGACTTAAAGAAATAAGCTACCTTTAATTGATCTGACAGAAAAACATTGGCTGTTATGAGCATTCATAGCATTATATTTGTTAATACCTTAAAACTTATTTCTGATTAGCTTAGTTTTATAATTATAGCTTAAGGGCCCTAAATAATAAGATAACTTATCCATAATTCATATGAACACATGAACCTAGACCCCACAGTCCCTATTCTTTATCATATTAATTAGGGCTAAACTTTCCTGCCTAACAGGTAATAAGAGAAGAGGTTAAAGCGGTTTGTTGATGAATATGTTTCGCAAAGACGCATAGGCTTGTCCTACCGCCAGAGCAAAGGCTAATGGCCATTCGACACCCCGCCGTTGTAACCTAATCACGACCTTCTATGACTCTATTATCAAGTGGGGTCTCTCTGTATGCTTCATAAACATTTTCCTCAGATCTTCTCCTCCCATCTCTAGTTAGTTACACAGCAGACTCCTAGTTTACAAAGTAAATAACAAATCAGTAGAATACTCATTATTTTTGCCAGAAAAGTGAGAATTGCAGCAATCCAACCACTCGGACCAGAGAACCAATTAGCTGGATTCATCCATCCAAATGCTTTGTCCCACCATGTATCATTTACAATATCAGGGTCATAATTAGTTTTTCTAAATTCTTCCTTCAATTTTTCAATCTGGTCTATATAGTGTGATATGGTGTTTTCAGGATTTTCATCAGTGACATTGGGAATGAAATTACAACAGTGTGTTCCAAACTCTGTCTCTAATGTAAGACAATATCCTCCTGACTGTGCTGTCAGATAGTCTAAGACCAATTGGTGTTGTGCAAGCTGCGTTTTTAACAACAAAGGGGGTGCTGCCATCCATATCTTTTTTAATGTTCTGTATTCCCTGTCTTGTTATGGTGGCGTTTACATACAGTATTGTTTTGCTGCTTCCTGTCATATTCATCCAGTAGGGCAATTCTCCTTCTACCCAGAGCCCTACCCATGTCAATGTTCTATTATTCCAGGGGGTGACTATTTACCTACCCTGATCATAGCTTCTTTACACTGTGCTCCTCCCAAATACCTTCTTATAGGAACTATATCTCCCATGCTTTCACTGTATTGGGGAGGCCTAATGGTAATACAAAAGGATGTATTCCGATTGAGTTACTTAACTTTTATTCTAGGAGGGGCTTGGAAAGCATATCTGTTTGCATCTTCTGGGCTGTAAGTGTCATTAAAATCATAAGTGACCCATTCTTCCCATTTCATGGGGAGGAATATCCAAGCCATTGTATTTGCTGAAACAGGGGAATGAGAGCATACCCAGCAATCTGACTGATTTGTCATTCTACTGATTGACTCTTGCATGTATAAAAATAAGTTCTCTGGATGCCATTTTGGAGAGTTACACCACCTGATGCTTATTTCCTCTGGGGGTGCTCTACAATATTCGCAGATGCATTTGGGAATAGGGGGCAGGTGTTGACAACCCTCATTTAGCATTTGTCTTTTAACTCTATGGGCAGTCTCGAGTGTTAATGTTGGGATCATGGATACATTTCTGCAACAATCTTACATGCATTGATCTCTCACTTCTACTATGGGGGGGACACATGTATAACCAACATATCTCCACTCATTTGAGTGTTTCATATCTCTCTGCGTACAACTTCATTGACACATTTTCCTGTTAACCTGTAGAACTTATGTATATTATTGCAACACACAAAAAAGATATAACATCTCATTTTTCTGCCAGAGGTTCAATCGTCTTTTTGCAATGAGATGCGTGGATCCAGGTGTCTCTTCCCAGAACCTTGACTGATGTGGGGGTTGTTAACACAACTTGATACGGTCCCGTATATCTGGGTTCAAGGGTTCCCCTTACATGCTTTTTGAGATACACCCAGTCTCCAATTTCCAGTTGGTGAGGGTTGCTCAGGGAACCTGAATCGGGAAGAGAGGAGAATACTTGCGCATGCAAATTAGTAAGTTGTTTTGTGAGATACAACATATAACATATACCCTGTTAAGTCCCAATGCTTATGCTTTAACTCTTGGGGAAAATAACAACCTGTTTTTTGTACTGACCCGAACAATATTTCATAGGGGCTTAACTTCTGTTCTTTTCAATAGTGTGGTTCTAACAGCGAATAAGGCTATAGGCAAACCTTCTACCTATGTTTTCCCTGTTTCTCTCATGGCTTTCTGGATTTTTTAATTTCAATGTACCATTCTCTACTCTTCCGCTGGCCTGGGGTACGGGGTGTGAAATGCTTGGGTGATCTTTAGATCTGACATTATATTCTGCATGACTTCTCCCGTAAAATGAGCTCCTCTGTCTGACTCAATCACTTCAGGAACTCCGTATCTGCAGACTATTTCTGCCATCGCCTTTTTTGCAGCGTTTTTTTGCTGTGGCTTTGCTAACCGCTCAACTTTCAGGCCATCGACTGAATATGTCTGTACAAACTAAGGCGTATTCATACGTGCCACACTTGGGTAACTGAATATAGTCAATCTGTAGTCTTTGGAAGGGGTATTCGGCTCTTGGAGTATTTCCGATTGGTGTTTTTACTCTTTGTCCTGGATTGTTTTCTGCACAGATCCAACACTGCTTCACAAATGTGTCGGCTGCTGTATGAATGCCTGGCGCTATCCAATGTTGAAGTATTTGTGCTGCTGTCTGTCCCTTGCCTTTATGGTCCAGACCATGTGCTATTTGTATCATAGGAGTATATAAGGCTCGTGGCAGGCAAACAAGGTTTTCCTTGGTCCAGAGGCCTGTACATGATTCCTTAGCTCCATGTTTTTTCCAACTGGCATGCTCCAATGGTCCTGCTTGTTTCTGCATCTTTGCCAGGTCTTCTGTCGTGACTTCTTCTTCTTGTACTGCACAATGGGTTTTAGTGCTGCTTCTTTGGCCATCTTGTCCGCAAAGGCATTGCCTTTTCCTTCTTGCGTCTGTTCTTTGGTGTGGGCAGCAACTTTTATGATGCCTGCTTTGATTAGTAGTTCCAATGCTCTTGTCAGTCTTTCTATTAAGGCAGCAATTTGAATAGTCTTGCCTGTTGCTGTCCTGAAATCTCTGCTTTTCCAGATGTTAGCATAGTCCAAGGCTGTTCCCCATATCTTGAGTCAATATATATGTTCACTGTTTCACCTTCCGCAATTTCCAGTGCTTTCAATACTGCCATTAACTCTGCAGCTTGTGCTGAGGTAACCGGGGGAAGTGGTTCTGCTTCCATGACATCATACATCGTAACGATTGCATATCCTGCCTTTCTGATTCCATCAACATAATAGCTAGAGCCATCAGTGAAAAAAGAAAAATTTGGGTTACTTATTGGCTGATCAGTCAAATGCGTCGGATACGCTCTTTCCAGATCCATCAATGCCACACAATCATGCTCATGTTCCTTGTCATCCTCATCATCCATAGCACTCAGATCTGTCCATTGCCCATTCTGTTCCCAATCTTCCTGCTCCAGTCTCCCTTCTCCAGTCTCCCTATTCTTGAATCGTGAGATTCATACAATATTGGTAGAAGTGTTGCTGGATTTAAGACTGTACACCGTTTTATGGTGACGTTTGATGAGCTGAGAAGTGTTACTTCATATTTTGTCAATCTGGCGCTGGAGATATGTCTTGTGGGTTGCTTGATGTAGTATTTCCATGACTGCATGTGGAACTTGAATTGTGAGTGGGTGATCCAAAACAATATCCGCACATTTGTCCTTTAATATGGCGGCTGCAGCAACTGACTTGATGCAGGTTGGTAATGCCAATATAATGAGATCAAGCATTGTTGAATAGTAGGCTAAAGGTCTCTGCTTTTTCCCCGTGTTCTTGCGTAAGGACTCCCAAGGCATGTCCTTTGTGTTCATGGCAAAATAACAAAAATTGTTTGTCATAATTAGGTAGTCCTAGTGCTGGTGCAGAGCATATAGCTTGTTAGCTTGAAGTGCTTCTTTTCTTTCTTGATAATTGTCATCATTACAGGTTTCTTCTTTTTTAATCAGGTTGTATAAGGGTTGCATGAGTAATGAGGCTCCTGGTAGTCACTCTGTGACCTAACTCACGATTCCCAACAGTCCTCTGATTTGTCTTTGTGTTTCAGGTACTTTTGCCTCCATTATCACCTTTATTCTTTCTGGTGTGAGGTGTTTCATCCCTTGAGAGATGCAATGTCCCAAAAATGTTACTGTCTCACGAACTTCTTGTATTTTATTTTTAGAGACTCTACAATCCTCTTCTGCCAAGACAATTAACAGGTGTTCAGTCTCTTGTGGGCATTCTTCCATGCCTTCTACTGCAAGGAGTAAATCGTCCACATATTGCAATAGTTGTGTCTTTTCTGGGTAAAGCGGGGTCCATTTCTCATATGATTCAGGCTTTATCTGGGATGTGGGCTTAAGGTATTCAGACCTCACTGGAGACTGAGTTATCATGTGCTTGTGGTCACTCCTTTCTTCTGGGTATTCTGTCATTGCCTTTAATGCATCTTGTGCAGCTTTATATGGTCCAGTTATTGTTGTCTGTGCTCCTGTTGCTTCTTGTGTACTGCGGTCCTGTATTATGTCTTCATCATGGTACGGGGGAGGTAGATGTGGGTGTGCTGTAGGGGCAGCTGCAACATAACCCCTGTTATCATCATCTTTAAGATCTCTCTCCCTTTTCCGTTGTTGTTCCAGGATTTCACTAGTAGCTAACCATATGTATACTTGATCTCCAAAATTTTTCCTTTCAATCCAATCCTTATTCTTTTTTCTAAAATCTTTCCATTTTTGAGAGTCCAACACCCCTTCTGGAGGGAATCCAGCCCTTCTGAAGACTTTATTCATTCCCTTCATTGCACATGATTACCCTCCTTTTCTAATACTATTTCCTTAGGGGTGCGCTGGTCCCTTTTACTTTCAGAAGCCCCCCATTCCGCTGACTCCGTATAATGGGTTATACTTGTATGGCTTCAGATACTTTAATAGTCTTCTTCTACTGAAATCCTTCAGTCATACCGTAAATGGTGGGTAACATACAATGAAGATCTGACTTAGGGCAAAATGGACTCTCTTTTTTTTTTTTTTTTTTTTAATCCTGAATGAAAAGACTTTAATTACTTTAAAATATATCTGTTTGGAGCTTCCTTTATAAGTAGCATTATTAATGTGAAATCCAGTTGTACAAATTATTTGTCAAATTCCCTTTTAAGGTCTATGATTTATCCCTTCTGTAAGACCTAACTCTAATTGACAATAATTCACAGAAGCAACTATAATATATTCAAGAGCATATATTTTGCTATACCACACAACTTCAGCTGTTCAATAGTCAGAATCCCACTTCTCTCTGAGTGAAACATTCTAGACATTGATATTAAAATTTTATATATATATCTTACAGGCTAGTTTCCTTAGTTACAACACTTTCAGTTTCTTATCTAGTCACAACACTTTCAGTTTCTTATTTAGTCAACAAATTCCACACGCCAACAACCTGATTCATTATAAACAAATAAGCCTCCTCTTACTGCAATTTGACTCACAGCCTGTCTTAAATTACTGTAGGGGCATACAATAGGATTTACAATAATTTCTGCCTCTCCTTGTGCTTCTGACGTATTTTCTAACAAGTGCTCCAAGGTTATACCCAGAACAAAATGTAAACAATCAAAATCTTCAACGTGAGTTCCCACTATAACTGTCAAATTTTCCCAGGGGCTGAATTTAATTCCCAATATATTCCTGTATGTCCTATTTCAGGCAATATCCCAGTCAATGTGAATATACAACCTCATCTTGACTGAAACACAAGGCACTTGGTACAGTTTCTAGTATTCTACAGCTCAATTAAATCGGTTGATCCATCAACTATTCACTTTACAATTCAATATTATTATCACTCAATACTTTAACCACCTGCTGTCCCTCTTACAACGATCTACAGAATAACCTTTAATTATTATTTCCTTTTCAGGACCTTTTGGTAATATCTTTAAGCTATGCAAACAAAGGGCTCTATAATCTTTGGGAAAATAATTATGGGGTCACTCAAGGATTATATCTGATCCAATCCTTTTCCAATAAATCCTTTAAATATTCTGGATTTAAATGGCAGCCTAATGTAGCATAGTATTCTGACCCATTTGCTATATAACCAAATTGTACATCTTTACTTGTTACAGCTTCCAAATGTGGACCTTTAAATATACTTAACTTTCTCAAAATTACACAACACATACAATTTTCACAGGTTCCCAACCCCATATACTGTCAAATAACCAAACAATACAGTATCTAAGAAGGAAAGAAAGAAAGAGAAAAAAACCCACAAACACTTTCCCTTCCTCTTTCCCCAACACAGACATTACAATGAAGCAAAACTCTTATTCTAACCAAATAATTCTATTTCATTATTACCCCATTTTGCACATACAATAAACTTAAATCTTAGCAAATCTTTAGCAAAACTTTAGTAAAACTTTGCAATACTTTAGTAAAACTTTTAGCAATACTTAGCAATTAGACTGAACTTTAAACTAAAAAAACAAAATGCTTTACAATCCTAATTAAAAATATGACTCATCAATTGGGTTCGTGGAACTAGACAAATCAACTAGAAAGAAGTATTTCCATGACCCGCAAATACTGCATACTGAGTAATCAAAGGTGTAAATCACAATGCAATTGATTACTCACCATGGATTCTGTAGTCAGTTGTTGTGGATCGTTATGGAAAGTTCTGTACTCCTGACAGATGATTGTGAGAATCCCGGGTGCAAGGCACCAAATGTTAGGGCTGAAACTCCTGTATTGCTATATAGAGGTATACTTAACCTTCAATTGACAAGCCAAAGATTATATGTATAATGCTATATCAGCAGTATGATGTATATGATCGATCAGAGCTCAAAGAAAAGAGACCACACAAGCTGTCTGGTGTCCAAATTGAACTGCTTTACTTCTTCAAAATAGCTCATTTTTGTAAACATCATCGTGTCATAATCACGTCAGTGTAAATCAACCAATTAATTATCAGTGTACTATTTTGCTATAAACATATATTGCACGTATACAGATACATCGAAACCAGTAAGAGGAAATTACATTTTCTGGAGTATGTAGGCATAAAATATCATTATTGTCAACATGTTGATTTCTGATATTTCTCAATATCCTTTAATTCTTCTTGTCTTTTTGATCTGGAATGTTCTGAGGTTAGCGCATTTCTTCATTTTAGCAAACTTTCGCTGACAAATGTCTTGTGGTTGTCCCTTTTATCCAGACAGAACATTAACACAAAATATCTGAATTTGACTTAAAGAAATAAGCTACCTTTAATTGATCTGACAGAAAAACATTGGCTGTTATGAGCATTCATAGCATTATATTTGTTAATACCTTAAAACTTATTTCTGATTAGCTTAGTTTTATAATTATAGCTTAAGGGCCCTAAATAATAAGATAACTTATCCATAATTCATATGAACACATGAACCTAGACCCCACACCAGTTCCGTTCCTGGTTCTATGCGGCCAAGTTGCTCGTGCATGCGCAATGATGTCTGCTTCCTGTTGCTAGGCAACAGGACGCTCTTTACCTGCTATACCGGTGCTTCACCTGCAGCTGATTGCCTAATTACCCCTGCCTATCAGGGAGCACTTCCTTCTATTTAAAGCACATTCTGTCAGTATCTGTAAGGAATTACTTTGACATTTGCACCTCCGACCGCTAGAGGTCTCTGTATTTGCAAACTTGCCCTTAGATTTGCCCTTATCCAAGATGGACAGTTTGTAATCAAAGAGATACCAGCTTGGATCCGGTTTCCTGTTTGGGCCTATAAATGGCACTTCCTGGTTCAGACCTATGCTTGAGTATTCTGCTTGCTCAGCTCCTGCTACCTGCTATTCTACCTTGCATCTGTGACTAATTGCTTGTGTACCGATCCAGCAAACGTCTGACTACCCTCTTGTGTACCGACCCAGCAAACGTCTGACTACCCGCTTGTGTACCGACCCGGCAAACGTCTGACTACTCTCTGGATATCTACTCGGCTATTGGGCTTCAGGTAATACCACCAGTATCATTACAGGATGCTCAAGCCTTGAAATGGATCCCGCCGAAGATATATCTATTAAGCGACGTGTGGCAAGTTTAACCACCATGCTAACTGAATGCCAGGCAGAGCTGAAATTCCTGAAGGACAGTTTTGTGGCTCTCAAATCACAGGTTAAGCAAGAGTTTCAAGTTATCTCACAAAAGACTCGTGACGCACATAGTGGTTTCCAGGAATTTCTAATTAGACTGTCTCAACATGAGGAACGTATCTCAGAGTTGGAGAAGGGGTTACCTCAAGTGCCTGTAACGGCACCATCCCCTGCTGCTCTCCCTCTCCCACCAGCTCGGTTTGAAGGGGACCCTCAAAGGTTTCGCGAATTCATCAATCAATGCCAGCTGCATTTCCAACTGTATGAGTCACATTTCCACTCTGATAAGTCAAAGGTCCAGTGTATGCTTTTGCTACTTAAGGACACCGCCCTTGCATGGACTTCTCCCTATATTGAAACTTCCAGTCCAATATTACAGAAATTTGATGACTTCCTCAAAGTAATGAAACAAACCTTTGATGATCCCAACCGGAAACATACTGCTGAAAAGACTTTATTGAAATTACGTCAGGGGGAGACTCTCAGTTGTGGAATATACTGCAGATTTTCGAAGATGGGTCCTTGACACTACTTGGAATTCTGAGGCGCAGCTGTCTGTCTACTGTACGGAACTTTCTGAGACCATTAAAGATGAATTAGCCCAAGCAGAGGCACCCTCTGAACTTGAGCCTTTCATTAACCATTGCATTCAAATTGATGCTCGACTGATTGAGAGACGACGAGAAAGGAAGGTCTTAACCTGGACATACCCCAGTTATTGAGAACCCACAAGTTCAAACTATTATGGGAATTCTGAGGTAAAATCCACTAAGGAATTTGAGTCTGAACCCATGCAAGTAGACACACTTCACTTCATAGTTCCAATGAGAGAAGGGAGCAACGACGTCAAGAGAACTTGTGCCTTTATTGTGGCAAACCAGGGAATTATGTCTCAAATTGTCCTAGAAGACCTCTGAAGACAGTGGCTAGTTTAGCAGATGCAGACTTTTCAGAGCAGGAGTCTGTGATTTCCGACATACCTCAGCATGTGAATGCAATTATTCCTTGTCTCTCCTCTTTAGCATCAACTGAGAAGAATAAGGAAAATAATAACTCACATTTCTCAATTCCAATTTGATTCCAGATCGGTGCACACTGCATTTCCAGTACAGCAATGGTGGACTCTGGTGCGAACGGCAATTTTATGGACATTATGTTTGCTAAAAGAAATAAGATTGAATTTAGAGAGAAACAGATACCAGTGTTAATGGAAACTGTGGATGGTTCTCCTTTGAACTCTGGTCCAGTTACTCATGAAACCGAACCCCTGGACCTCGTAGTTGAGCCAAACCATCATGAGACTCTCACTTTCTTACTGATCTCTTCTCCCCAGTTTCCTATTATTCTGGGATCTCCTTGGTTGGCTGCAAATAATCCATCCATTCACTGGGAATCAAAGACTATTTATTTTTCACAAGAAACATATGCTCCAGGGACTAAACCTGAATCCTCTGTTGAAAAGGTGAGCAAGTTATATAATTCCCCTCTTCATGTTTTGGACCAGCTACCTCCACAATATAAAGACTTTTCTGATGTCTGTAGTAAGAATGCTGACAAATTACCACCTCACAGACCCTATGATTGTCCTGTTGATTTGTTACCTGGGGCTGCTATACCCTTTGGATGTATTTACCCATTAGCCGAGCCTGAGTTAAAGATCCTAAAGGATTATGTGGATGAAAGTTTAGAAAAGGGTTTTATTTGTCTTTTCACATCTCCAGCAGGTGCACCTATTTTCTTTGTGAAGAAAAAGGATGGTTTATTGCGACCATGTATTGACTATAGAGCATTGAATAAGGGTACAATCAAGAACAGTTACCCAATCCCACTTATTTTAGAATTACTGGAGAGGCTTCACTCAGCAAGAATTTTTACCAAATTAGATCTGCGAGGAGCATATAATTTAGTTTGCATACGATCTGGCGATGAATGGAAGACTGCTTTCCGATGTAAATATGGACATTTTGAACATCTAGTGATGCCCTTTGGACTGTGCAATGCTCCTGCTACATTCCAACATTTCATGAATGATGTTTTTAAAGATTTAATTGACCAATTTGTTGTTATTTATCTCGATGACATTCTAATTTTCTAAAATTCCCAAGAGGAGTGCCAACAACAAGTTCGAACTGTACTGGAATGTCTTCGCAGACACTGTTTGTACATTAAGTTGGAGAAGTGTGAATTCCACCAAACACAGATTCAGTTCTTAGGCTATATCATCTCACCTCAAGGTTTGAGAATGGACCCTAACAAGGTCCAGGCTATAGTAGATTGGCCAGCTCCAAGAAATGTAAAAGAGGTACAAAGGTTTGTAGGGGTTGCCAATTTCTATAGACGTTTCATTAAAGACTTTTCCAAGATTGTGACGCCAATTACTCAACTAACCAAGAAGGGATCACCTTTCCATTGGTCTCCAGAAGTTGAAGGGGCATTTTCTCTGCTTAAGACAAGGTTTACAACAGATCCCATATTAATATATCCCAACCCAGAACTCCCTTTTATCCTTGAGGCAGGTGCTTCAGATTCAGCAGTAGGGGCAATATTATCACAAAGAATAGGAGAGAAGATGCTATTACATCCATGTGCTTTTTTCTCTCGTCAAATGACTGCTTCAGAAAGAAATTATGATGTGGGAAATAAGGAACTATTAGCCACTGTGGCTGCTTTTACTGAATGGAGACATTTGCTTGAAGGGGCTGCACATCAAATTACCGTGCTTACTGACCACCGGAACCTAGAGTTTGTTCAGTCTGCAAAAAGACTTTCTCCGCGACAGGCCAGATGGAGTTTATTCTTAAATCATTTTGATTTTGTTATCTCTTATAAATCTGGATCCCGAAATGGGAAAGCTGATGCTCTATCCAGAGCATACTTGAAAAGACTCACCACAGCTTGATCCGGAAAAGACAATCCTCTCTAAGTCAAATTTCCTGGGAGCTATTGGCACTGGTGAGCTATTGTCTGACATCAAAGAGGGTTATAGAACTGATCTGATACTTTTAGAACTGCCTACAGATTTACACTTAACCTATTGAGATAACATTTAGAAGTATGGACATAACTTGTATGTACCAGCAGCAACACGATTAAGAGTACTGCAATTTGTCCATGACGCTAGACTGGCACGCCATAAAGGTGTTTTCAGGACTCATGAATTATTATCTCGTTACTTCTTGTGGCCGAAATACAAGGAGGATGTTAAAAGATTCGTATCATCCTGCAGTACTTGTGCCCGGTTTAACACTCTCCGCACTGCTCCACTTGGACTTTTACAGCCTTTGCCAGTTCCTTCTCGTCCATGGGCTTCAATCTCTATGGATTTTATTGTGGATTTACCATCATCCAAGGGTATGACTACAATTCTGGTGGTTGTAGATCGACTCACAAAAATGGCTCATTTTGTACCCTGTCGTGGACTTCCTTCTGCAAAAGAAACAGCAGAATTACTTGAAGGTTCACCCTGTCTTTCATGTTTCTTTACTGAAGCCAGTAGTTTCAAATCCTTTTCCTGGTTGCACCTTGGCTCCGCCAGATCCTGTTCAAATTGATGAAAATGAAGAATTTCTGGTAGAGAGAATACTAGATTCACGAATATTTAGAAATAAACTTCAGTATTTGATACAATGGCAGGGATATAGACCAGAAGACAATTCATAGGAACCAGAAGATCATGTCCATGCACCTTCGATTGCTGCGTCAATTTCATCAAAGATACCTGGAGAAAGTCTGCAAAGCTCCGTCCAGAGGACGTTATTGAAAGTTGGGAATACTGTAAGGAATTACTTTGAAATTTGCACCTCCGACCACAAGAGGTCTCTGTATTTGCAAACTTGCCCTTATTAAAGATGGCCAGTTTGGAATCAAAGAGAAACCATCTTGGATCCGGTTTCCTGTTTGGGCCTATAAATGGCATTTCCTGGTTCAGACATATGCTTGAGTATTCTGCTTGCTCAGCTCCTGCTACCTGCTATTCTACCTTGCATCAGTGAGTACCTGCTTGTGTACCGACCTGGCGAACGTCTGCCTACCCTCTTGTGTACTGACCCGGCAAACGTCTGACTACCTGCTTGTGTACCCACCCAGCAAACGTCTAACTACTCTCTGGATATCTACTCGGCTATTGGGCTTCAGGTTATACCATCAGTATTGTTACAGTATCTGGTGCCACCAGCTCCAGCATTTCTGTTCCTGTTCCTGCATTCGTGTTTGGCTTCTGACATTTGGCTTGATCCCCAGACTTCTCTCTTGTGTTATCCCTAATACCGCTCTTATCTGTCTGGTCTGGTTGTCTGTCTGGTTTGACCTCTGGCTTTTCTCTGACTATTCTATGGATCATCCTTGTGTACTTTGCTGCCATTTGACTTTTGACCTGGACCGTTCGACCATTCCTGTTCCACATTACTGCACTGGTGACTAACTTGGAGAACCGTGACCTGAGCACCTCATGCAGCCAAGTCCATACCTCCTTGCATGTGTCCCTGGTGAATACCAGGGTTACGTTAGACTCTGCACCTCCTTGTTTAGTTGTGCCAATACCAATAGGTGGTAACTCCAGCAATTCTAATGAGACAGATGGTTTAGGATCATTGGGTCTGATTCATTAAGGAACGTAGGCAAAAAATTTCTTACTTAAGTCTCCTGGACAAAACCATGTTAAAATGCAAGGGGTAGCACACAAATATCAACTTTAAATTTCAGTGTACAAATAAGCTATCAAGTATTTGTGTGCTTTGCAAAAACAGCCAGTATTTAACTTATGTGCAAAATAGAAAACTACTTTTTACCCCTTGCATTTTAACATGGTTTGTCTAGGAGACTTAAGTAAGAAATTTCTTGCCTAAGCTCCTTATTGAAACAGGCCCATTGTTATTAATGTAGGCATTGATTTATAGCACATTTGCTTCACTTTAAAGTGTCATTGGTGAATTTAGACCCTTACTGGATATGATAAGAAATTTTGGACTATTAGATGTATATATTTAATAGTTATTTAGAAATAGAATTAAATGTATATTTTATATCTACTCTATATTTATTTTATTATATTTATTCTATATAGGTTTAGTATTTATTCAAATGTATCTATGATGATTCTATAGAGATCTATGGTTATAGATCTGGAATATTGTATAGAGAAATTAGGTATAAAGTACAATCTGAATATTAACATCCAAATATCTATTTTTATATCAATATTATCATGTTAGATTTATTGTATTGTTTGGTATTATTGTGTGTTGCAGTTGGATTCACAACCAATATCTGTATATAAATGCACATATGTGGCTTTTGCCCCTTATATAGAGTTATATAGAGATACAAAGAAATATAGACAAATGAGTCATACGATAAAGCCTAATTAAGCTACACCTACGAATGATACAATAGGAGTTAGAAGTCTGTCCTATATAAGGGAAGCGATTTTGTGATAATAACTATGGCTGGGAAAAAGTCCACAAGCAGTTGATGAAATGTGTCACCTGCTACATAAGATTCCAATCTGCTAAACTCACTCTCCATTCATATGCGATTACCTGTTCATATTCCAAGCCTAAAACGCCAAAAGAAAAGCAGCCACATTATACAAAACTAATCTTCACTAACTGCTGATGTCGTTCAGACAATAATAAGGTGCGCACCTCATTTCTTGTATCGGAGAATATCTATGATTTAAGTGGCAGCTAGGCGGAGAAGTCCGGTGGGAATAGGAACAAGCACAGATGAGTGCTCTGTGGAGACTGTAAGAGCAAGAATTTTGCTAAACTCCTTTTTAGTCCAATAATATGCTGGATGATATTCTGAATTTCTCACCATTATATTTCTCTGATGTGAATAGCTAACACTAGGCGGTATATGTATAAGAAACTCTGACCTGGTTGGACTATTGGAAATATAGAAACACCGTTGATTATTTTTGGACTTGAGGAGTTCGAACGCATTTATTACTCCTTAAGAGAGATTCAGTTCGCAGTATCAGATTCTATTATTATATTTGTCAATAGTACATGTGAGATAATAAGATCAATTATTTATGCTATAGATATTTGTAGTCCACATCTTGTGGGGCTATCGACCTTTGTTATTGTTTTTTACATTCATTATTATTTTAAATTGTGTGTGTATTTATTTCGGATTGCAATTAAAGGTTTTGTATTTGTAATTTCTTTGGATGAATTCATTATATATACTATAACCAGTATACACCGTGTGTTCCTTCCTCTCTTCGCCATGTACCTTTTCTCATGATTTATCCAAAGTATGTATAAATGGGCAGCACAGTGGTTTAGTGGTTTGTACTTCTGCCTCACAGCACTGGGGTCATGAGTTTGTTTCCCAACCATGGCCTTATCTGTGTGGAGTTTGTATGTTCTCCCCATGTTTGCGTGGGTTTCCTCTGAGTGCTCCGGTTTCCTCCCACACTCCAAAAACATAGTAGTAGGTTAATTGGCTGCTATCAAAATTGACCCAAGTCTCTATCTCTCTCGTTCTGCGTATGTGTATATTAGGGAATTTAGACTATAAGCTGCAATGGGGCAGGGTCTGATGTGAGTGAATTCTCTGTACAGCGCTGCAAAATTAGTGGCGCTGTATAAATATATGATGATGATGTAGGGGTGATTGACACAGTCCCCAATACAGCTGCATTTGGAAGCTCCATAGGGAGTAGTCCCTCAATTTGCGCCAGGTAAAAAAAAAATTGTACATAAGAAATAGGCCAAGATGGTATAATAAAGTATGTCTCAATGATCAACACTGTATGTGAAGATACCGGGTATATCTGGCCCAGTGCTACCCAGTACCTTCTAGGATTCGTATGGTCACTCAGGCAAAATGCAGTTATAAAAATACAACAGTATATTTATTGTCATACAAACAACACTAGAATATTATATACACACAGTAAATAAATGCCAGGCAAATTTACCACATCCTCCGTCCCTTACCCCACTAACTTAAGGAGATATAGTCACCTGCTGTCCAGACTTCACGACCCATGGATTTCTCTCAGCTGCATATATAGACTCTACTTAGAGAACGACAACTCAAAAGCTAGATCTTGCACCTTCATGAATGAAATCCCAGAATGACCCCCCTCCCCCTTGGAATTGTTCCTTATATCCCAGGTCTAATTTCCACAGTCTTTCCCCTCCCTGGGCAAACCCCTGGGTCAATTCTACTTAACCATTGGTCAGTGCTGGACTAGGGGGGTTGGACAGGGGAGTGAAGATGAGCTGTCCCTCCAGAGAACCTCCCCTGTTAGATGGCCTGTCTGGACTAGCCTGGTGAGAACAATGGACACTAATTAGTTTTCCTACTCCAGCACATGGCAACCTGATCCCTACCCATAATCCCCCTGGCTTCACTTTAAAGACAACCTTACTGCAAGTTATCAATATACAATACACATATGTACACTGAACTACAATGTCCCCTTAGTCACATGTTATTGGACAATGTAGTTATAGTCTGGTGAGCTAGGGAACAAAGCATGGGCTATAAAATATACTATAATCCACATTATGTGAGAAATGAGACACCGAATGCTCACAGGGTTATCCCACTCATTTCGTCACATATACCTCCCCTACTTTTTTTAGCCCTTGTTCCCCAGTGGCTCCCTTGCCCCAAGTAACCCTTTCTCCAAGTCCAAAGTTTCTGGCCTGCTGTGGTTTCTCCTGGGTCTGATGGCAAGGTAGACAGCAGTACACAGTTCCTCAATCTCCCACCCGGGTTCCATGGCTGCAGGCATATTTTCCCACCCAGCTGGTGTGGGGGTTTATGCTGCCCTGTGTCATAAGATGAGACAACAATAAAACTGGGCCACTCCTGTGCACACCTCCATGGTAGGAGAGTTGTAGTCCAACATCCCTTGGGTGCCATATCCACCCTTAATTGCCCAACTGCAAATAGTCCCTTGGCCTGTCCTCTGTTTCTGGAGACCATGCTCCCCTTTCCCACATATGTGAGTGAAAACTGCCAAGTGGCAGGCAAACTTTCTGGCTCCTTGTCCGTTTGTTTCTGGCAAAGATCCAATCCCCCCTCCTCCAAACACTCAAGGGACAACTGCCCAGTGGCAGGCAAGCGTGGGGGCTCCATTAATTCTTTGCTTATGGGGAATCCTCTGTCCCCCTCCCAAACCACATGTGGGTGCCCCTGTAAGTATGTTGGTGTGCATCTCCCCTCCCCTGCTACCACATCCAACTGTTGCACTACTTCCCTCGCCTCTGGTGCATCGGGGTAGTGTGAATTCTCATTGGATACAGACTTGTCCTCCTGGCAGCAAAACAAAGTGGATGGTCCAGTGCAGGCCTCTTGTATTGGGTCCTGGATTCCCAGATTTGGAGCTTGAGTGCAATGCATAGAAGCTTGTGGGGCTGGTGAATCTTGCTGTACTGGTGCCCCCTCAGACACCCACTCAGTCAACATCTCCTCATCTGCCAATTCTGCATAGGGAAAGGTATAAGAGTTGTTTTCCCAGGACCCCATGGTAGTGGTCTCTGACATGACAATTCCTTTATCCTCTCCCATTAATTCTGTCGTACAGTCTGTAATCATGATTTCTGCTGAGATCATATGTTGAGCAAGTTTATGCTTCTCTTCTGCCACAATTGGGTACAGCTGTACATCACTTGCCCCGGAGAGCACACATACGGTATCCTGCGTTACTTCATTAACCAATACATTTTCAGGCACAACAGGGGTGGATAACTGGTCTTTTCTGTAATTCTGTTCTAACTCAGACACAGTCTCAGGTTCCAATAACACTGGCAAATTATCAGAAGATGCTACTACATGGTACTTACTTGGTAGCTCTTTTCCATCCAAGTCACCAAATGGGAGGATTTCTCCTAATCCTTTCTGAGTAGTCAGAGGTACAACATCCTCACCCAGCAGCTCTTCTCCAGTCTCCCCCAAGATAGTAGCTTGGGCAACTGTGTATAATCCACTGGGATGGACCTCCCCCTGATTAACAGACTGAGCAGCCATTTTTTTAGAGTGTGACAAAAGATATTGCAATTGGCATTTTTCAGTATTCACTCGATAACACTGATCCTGCCACATTTCAGTGTCCGTAAGTCCTTGTCGCCATTTCTCATACTCTGCTTCTTCAAAACTCTGTTGCAGACATTGCATTTGTTCCCAGAGAGGTATGTGGGGACCCAAAGTGAGCATCCATTTCCTATAGACACTAAAGGCATTGATGGGATTCTCCTGGTCTTTTAAAAGACGTTTGAGGATATCCCTGTGCGTGCAGTACAGGTAAGGTACACCCCGGATATAGCATTCCACTATCAGCTCCTCCATACTCATTGTCTCTAGTGGATCTGTAGAATCTGCTAATGGGACAGATTCTATTAGTACATTTGCAGCGGATTCATCAGGCATGTCCCTGTGCTGTAACAGTCCATTTACGTCTTGTTTGTACTGCTGATTATTGTTGTATCTGGATTCTCCCTTGGCCAGATTCTGCATAGTACAAATAACTTCATGTGTAAAATCATCCCATTCTGGTTCATCCCGAAAATTACAGGCACTTGCCTCCTCTTTCAACATTAGGAACACATCCAACAGGTTCTCCAATTTCTCCTGTAGACTGGCTCCTTCCCACATAATAATCTTTGGGCACTCCTCATCCCAATAATCCAAAATGTGCTGCATGGTGGTGGGGTGGTGCAACACATCCATATCCCCATCCTGCAGACACTCCCACAGTCCTTCATCCCAGTACACCTTTCTCCTGGGTGTACTGGACTGCTTCATCCCTTCCTTTGGGAACTTTTCAACACTGGGCTGTGATCTGCTCTCTTGTTCCTAGAGCTCACAACCATTTTACTTCCAGGGATCACCTCACTGTGATTTCCCCTCTTTGAGACACGGTTCCATCTTCCGCTCTGCTCTGGCGGGGTGTGCTTCCCCTTATCAAATCGGCACTTAGGCGGCATCTCCCCTCGCCTAAAGCCCACAACGCTTTTCGTGACACTTTCTGCCTTAAAGCCTTTAGGAGTAAGTTCAGGATAATGTGGTAACTGGTTTCTAGTGCTAACTGCTTTGCAGAGCCCTGGAATGTATCACAATACAGTTCCCCTGCAGCTCTACCCAGATAGGATCTGGGACTGAGTGACCCCACTGCTTGCCACCAAAAATGTGAAGATAACGGGTATATCTGGCCCAGTGCTACCCAGTACCTTCTAGGATTCGTATGGTCACTTAGGCAAAATGCAGTTATAAAAATACAACAGTATATTTATTGTCATACAAACAACACTAGAATATTATATACACACAGTAAATAAATGCCAGGCAAATTTACCACATCCTCCGTCCCTTACCCCACTAACTTAAGGAGATATAGTCACCTGCTGTCCAGACTTCACGACCCATGGATTTCTCTCAGCTGCATATATAGACTCTACTTAGAGAACGACAACTCAAAAGCTAGATCTTGCACCTTCATGAATGAAATCCCAGAATGACCCCCTTCCCCCTTGGAATTGTTCCTTATATCCCAGGTCTAATTTCCACAGTCTTTCCCCTCCCTGGGCAAACCCCTGGGTCTATTCTACTTAACCATTGGTCAATGCTGGACTAGGAGGGTTGGACAGGGGAGTGAAGATGAGCTGTCCCTCCAGAGAACCTCCCCTGTTAGATGGCCTGTCTGGACTAGCCTGGTGAGAACAATGGACACTAATTAGTTTTCCCACTCCAGCACATGGCAACCTGATCCCTACCCATAATCCCCCTGGCTTCACTTTAAAGACAACCTTACTGCAAGTTATCAATATACAATACACAATATACATATGTACACTGAACTACAATGTCCCCTTAGCCACATGTTATTGGACAATGCAGTTATAGTCTGGTGAGCTAGGGAACAAAGCATGGGCTATAAAAAGTACTATAATCCACATTATGTGAGAAATGAGACACCGAATGCTCACAGGGTTATCCCACTCATTTCGTCACACTGTAGCACATATAATAAATACTAAGGTTAGGTACACACTGAAAAAAGATGTCCTTTAGGAAATGTAAGCAGACTCAGAATTAGGAAGACAAAAGAGGTGTATCTTACTAGACAGGAGGAGGCTTAGAATGTAATCAAATGTGCAAAGGCACAAGCTGAAGAGAATATGGCCCAGTCAGTAGGTAAAGGGGGCAAAACTTTTTTTCGGTATATAAGTGAAAGAAGAAAAACGGAGGAATAATGAGACTAAAGACAGAGAGTGAGCATCTTGTTGAGGGAGACAAGGTAATAGCAGATCATCTTTATTATTTTTGCTCAGTGTTCTCTACAGAAAGAGCGGGGATAGGACCACAGTTAAGTGCAAGTATACTCATAAAAATGAGGTAGATACAAGTACATTTACAAAGGAAAAGGTCCTAACAGAGCTCTCAAAACTGAAAGTGAATAAATCAATGGGGCCAGATAGGATACATCCAATGATACTAAAAGAGCCTAAAGGGGTGTTGGTAACACCATTAACAGAATTATTCAATCAGTCACTAGCTACAGGAATAATTCCAGAGGACTGGAAAAGAACGAATGCAACTACAGACCAGTGAGCCTTACATCAGTAGTAGGAAAATTGATGGAAACACTGTTAAAAGAAAAAGTTGTAGAATATCTCAAATCCAGTAACTTACAGTATCCCAAATAGCATGGATTTACTGGGTGAGAGATCATGTCAAACAAATCTTATTGACCTTTTTGACTGGGTGACTAAAGTAATAGATCAAGAAGGGACTGTAGATATAGCTTATCTAGATTTTAGTAAGGCTTTTGACACTGTCCCACATCGTAGACTGTTAAATAGACTTGAAAGCTTGGGATTGGATTCAAAGATGGTGCAATGGATAAGATCTTAGTTGCAGGATAGAAAACAGAGTTATAGTAAATGGAGTACATTCACAGGAGGGAAAGGTTACCAGTGGAGTACCCCAAGGATCTGTACTTGGACCAGTGCTTTTTAATATCTTTATTGAAGACATTTCAAATGGTATTGAAGGGAAAGTATGCCTTTTTGCAGATGACACAAAGATATGCAACAGGGTAGAAACACCAGGAGGGGTAAAACAAATTACTGATGAATATGTAGACTAGAGGAATTGTCAAGAGAGTGGCAACTATAGTTTAATGCCAAAAAAATGCAAAATCATGCACTTGAGTCTCAAAAACCCAAGGGCTAAATTTAATATTAATGGTACCATAAATGGAAACTATTGAGGAGGAAAGGGATCTAGGAGTAACTATTTGAGGTTACTTAAAAGCAGGTAAACAATGCAACAAAGCAATGAGGAAGGAAAGTCAGATGCCTGGTTGCATAGGGAGAGGAATCAGTAGCGGAAAGAAAGAAGTAATAATGCCACTCTATAGGTCGTTGGTACGGCCTCATCTAGAATACTGTGTTCAATTCTGGAGGCCATATCTCCAGGAGGATATAAATACATTAGAAACTGTACAAAGAAGGGCAACTAAAATGGTGCATGGCCTACAGCACAAAACTTATCCAGAAAGACTAAAAAAAAACTTAATATGTATAGTTTGAATCATGAGAAGGGAAAGGGGGGACATGATATAAACTTTCAACTATATTGAAGTTTGAATAAGGTACATGAGGGAAACATTCTTCAAAGGAAGAGAAGTACTAGAACACGAGGACATGCAATGGAGGGAAGTAGGTTTAGAGGAAATTTGAGGAAAAACTACTTCACAGAAAGGGTAGTGGATAAGTAAAATAGCCTCCCATCAGATGTCAGATGTGGTAGAGGCAAATACAGTAGAGCAGTTTATACATGCTTGGGATAGACATAAGAATATCCTCATAAAGAATAAGGGATAAAATAAGGTTTATGGTTACCATAGGTTAATAAAACAATGGGCAGACTAGAAGGGCCAAGAGGTTCTTATCTGCCGTCCCCCCAAAAAAAGTCAAATTCTATGTAAAAAAAATAAATAGTATTTTTTGTAAATAAATACATAGTATAAATTATATTGAAAAAGTGCAATGCAATAAATATGTCACAGAGGTGACTTTAGTACCTGCAAGTATTGGCTCAGCTACACAAGGAGGCGCGGAGTCTAACACGCCGCCGGTATTCACCAGGGACCCCCGCAAGGGAGTTTGGACTTCGCAGCGAGCGACGTGCAGGTCGCGGCCCTCCCAGATAGCTACTTGCGAGGTAAGGGCAAATCCGTAGACGTACAAGCCGAGTCAGAACCAAGCGGGCAGATAAGGTACCAAATCAGGAGGCAGAGGATAGTCAGCAGGCCAAGGTCAAACCGAAGTAACAAGACAGGACACAGGGAAAATCCAAAGGCGAAGTCAGGAAGCCGGGTCAGTAACAGGAATCAATAGATAGGATATAATAAGGTATAGCTGGAACGCTGGAGGCTAGATAACTAGTTGCTCTGGCATCCTAGTGATGTCAGAGCAGGATATATATGGGAAGTCCTTCTCTCTCATTGGTGGGCAGTGATTCGGCAGTCAGACAGCTGGCCGCCGACAGGAAGCTTCAGCAGCGCGTCCCGTTGTCATGGCGACGGGCGTGCATGCGCACCACGCCGCCGGAAGACACGTCTCCGTTGCCTAGCAACGGGACGCTCAGAGGGAGTCAGACATCCGTCCCTGCTTAGCGTGGAGGCGCGGGGACGGCGTCTGACAAAATACAAGCAACCAAGGGGTTCACAGTTGTTCATAATGTAACAATTCGCTGTTATCCATTTGGGATAGACTCCCGCTGTAGTGTTGCATGCTTTAGCTGGGCATAGGTGTAGATGTAGGTGTATTATGGTTTTGGCATAATACATTGTCCTCCCATATTTGAATGTTGAATTTTGGTAGGCTGAAATGTGTACGTTGTTGCCTGCCTGTGGTTTGATGTCATTAAAATTTTGTCTGGCCACAAATCCTCTGTGGTGGCCCTACACATGAGGTCACACACCAAACGCTCCATTTGGATTTATGTAGGTCTAATTGAAGTTTTCATTTTACTTGCTAGCGTTGCTGCAAGTAGATCAAAAGTGTGTTGCAGGGTTATTTTGGCCATCAAATTGTTGGCACATTCCACCATCTCTTCAGTTAGAGCATCACTTTGCTCAAGTTCAAGGACCCTTTTCTTTTGCTTCTTCTGTTAGGAACCCCTCCAGCCGGTACAACAAAACCCGGAGACTGCTCTGAAGTCTGGTGTTCACTGTTGCCCCTAGTGGTGGGGACAGACTTGGCTGCAGACACACAGAGGGTCGAGAGATGTGTACTGGCTAAGGCCAGCGTTCGACAGAAGAATACTGCACTGAATTCCGCAGGATGGTCGTCTGACAGTGAATGGAATGATCCAGCGTTACGCAGCCAGTTTCGCCTAGGACTGTCAGAGCAGATTAAAGATTCACTTGTGCAGTATCCTTTTCCCACCTCGTTGGAGAGCCTTATGCAACTCGCCATTAAAATTGACAGGAGAATCAAGAAGAGGAGGACAGAGAAAGAGGCATCTTCTTTTTCGTCTGCATTTATTCCAGTTCCCACGGATGTTGAGTAGCCTATGCAGTCAGGGACGCATTGCCTCTCTCCTGAGGAAAGAGACAAAAGACGATCACAAGGCCTATGTCTTTATTGTGGTAATAAAGGCCACTTCTCCTGCTGTTGTCCTTACAAACCTGAAAAAAAATGCTGTCCTGATTCCCGCACAAGTCACTTTCGGTGCAAGTTCCGTGGCCCTGTCGGCCTTCATTGATAGTGGAGCTGCAGGCAACTTCCTCGACATTGGGTTTGCCCATTCTGCGGGAATTCCGACTGTGAAGTTCTTATTGTACACAGTCTTGTTTAACTATGCCTCTGCGAATCATTCAGTCTATTCCGAAGCGACTTACCGCACAATATCATGAGTTCTGGGATGTGTTCTCAAAAAAGGCTGCTGACACCTTTCTACCTCACAGAGACTTTGACTGTGCCATCGAGCTTATTCCTGGTTCCAAGTTACCCAAGGTACGTTTGTACTCTCTCTCTCGTCCAGAGACCAAATCCATGCAGGAGTATGTAGATGAAAACGTAGAGAAAGGTTTCATCAGGCCATCTAAATTGACAGTAGGAGCTGGATGCTTCTTCGTATCCAAAAAAGATGGAGGTCTACGACCTTGTATCGATTATAGGGGACTGAATCTCATTACAGTTAAGAACACTTACCCCCTTCCCCTCATCTCCATGTTATTTGATCAGTTAAGAGGCGCTACAGTCTTCACTAAAATCGATCTTCGTGGAGCATATAACCTCATCCGTATCAAAGAAGGAGATGAGTGGAAGACGGCGTTCAACACACATTCTGGCCATTACGAATATCTAGTCATGCCGTTTGGTCTTAGTAACGCACCTGCAGTGTTCCAAGATCCGATTAACGAAGTTCTTCGTGAGTTCCTTGACCTCTTTGTGGTTGTCTATTTAGATGATATCCTCATATATTCTAAATCATTATCGATACATAGTGGTGCCATCAAACAGGTTCTACAGAAATTACGAGAAAACCATCTTTACGCCAAACTAGAAAAATGCGAGTTTCAGGTGCAGAAGGTATCCTTTCTAGGTTACATAATCTCTACTGAGGGAACCTCCATGGATCCAACTAAGGTCCAAGTTATCCTGGATTGGGTGCAACCAAACAATCTCAAAGTGGTGCAGAGGTTCCTGGGCTTCGCCAATTATTATAGAAGGTTCATTCGTGGCTTTGCTGACATTGTGGCTCTTATTGTCGCCCTGACCCGCAAAGGAATGGATCCAACTAATTGGTCACCCCAAGCAGTAGCCTCATTTGAAAGTTTGAAGAAAGCCTTTGTATTCGCTAATGTTCTTAGCCACCCGGATCCTACTAAACCATTTGTTCTTGAGGTCGACACCTCTGATGTTGGTGCTGGTGCCATATTGTCTCAGAAAGACTCTCTTACTCACTGTCTACACCCATGTGCCTACTTCTCCCGTAAGTTTTCTTCAGCTGAGGCCAACTACGATATGGGCAATATGGAACTACTCGCTATTAAATGGGCCTTTGAGGAGTGGCGACATTGGTTGGAGGGTGCTACACATCAAATCTCCGTTATTACAGACCACAAGAACTTAGAATATATGCAATCGGCCAAACGCCTGAACCCCAGACAGGCCCGTTGGTCATTGTTTTTTACTCGTTTCAATTTTGTGATCACCTACCGACCAGGTTCTAAAAATGTCCAGGCAGATGCTCTATCTCGGAGCTTCTTGGCACATCATGTTCCAATTACAAATCCGGAACCTATCATTCCTTCTTCCATAATCCATGCTGGGCTAACTCACCACTTGAGCACCACACTTCAAAGGTTCCAAACACTAGCTCCTGATAATACTCCAGAAGGATGTTTATTTGTTCCGGTTCATTAAAGGAAGGCAGTGCTTGCAAAGGCACATAATAGTAAGACTGCTGGACATCCTGGAATTCAGAAAACATTGGAAATTCTCTCCCGTACTGTCTGGTGGCCATCATTGTCTACTGACATCAAAGTTATGTCCTCTCTTGTGAGAATTGTACCAAGAATAAAGTCCCCAGGAGTCGTCCTGTAGGCCAATTGGTTCCATTGCCCATCCCTGCAAAACCTTGGACACACTTGTCAATGGACTTTATAGTCGATCTACCACTCTCTGCGGGAGATAACACCATATGGGTGGTAGTTGACCGCTTCAGCACAGCTTCATACCGTTACCCAGGCTCCCTAGTGCTCGAGATTTGGCTATCCTGTTCATCCAGCATATATTCCGTCTCCATGGACTTCCTACCAATATCGTGTCGGATCGTGGTTCACAATTTATAGCACAATTTTGGAAATCCTTTTGTACCTTGCTTGGAATCAAGATTAGCCTGTCGTCTGCATACCACCCTCAGTCTAATGGGCAAACTGAAAGGGTAAATCAGTCCTTGGAGCAGTTCTTACGATGTTACACTTCCAAATTTCACGACAACTGGTCCTCCTTATTGCCTTGGGCAGAATTGGCCTATAACAATTCATGTCATGCATCTACTCAAATCTCTCCATTCTACTGCAATTTTGGTTTTCATCCCAGGTCCAATTCCTTGTATTCCCTCAGATCCGGTGGTATTCCGGAGATTCGTTCCACAGCTGCAGATCTCAAGGTCATCTGGAAAAAAGTGCAATCCTCTATAAGATGGGCCTCATTCTTTGCAAAAATAATGTTTGGATCGCCACCGTACCACCTACTCCTTCAAAGTGGGCCAGAAAGTTTGGCTTTCTGCACAAAATATTAGGCTCAGACAGCCTTGCAGGAAACTGGGGCCTAAATTCATCGGTCCCTTCCTCATTGTCAAGCAGATTAATTCTGTAGCATTTAGGTTGAGAATTCCTGGGTCGTTGAGGATCCCCAACACATTCCATTGCTCCCTGCTTAAACCTCTGCTTTACCCCAGTCAATCCCAGCTTCCAAGATCGCATAGACAGAATCAGAACAGTTCCTGGTACAATGGAAGAATCGAGGTTTGGCAGTCTTGGGTTTCGCGAAGACAGCTCCATGCTACCAAACATCTGAAGGAGTTCTTCAAGAAATTTCCTAAGAAACCTGGGTGTCGGGGTTCCTTAACCCCTCCTCAAGGGGGGCTACTGTTACGAGCCGCCACGGCTTGCTTCTGGTGCCCTCTGGCGTCACCTTGACGACCGGGACGTCATTTCCGGTTCCTGCCCGGCCATTGGGCCGGACGCCTCTCGTGTAGCACCGCGTCCTGGCAATGCGCAAACAGGTACAGCCTGTGGGCTGATGAATGTAATTATCTGCAGGGGGCTGTGAATGATTCAGAGCTAGGCTCTGATTGGTGGACTTTGGTATTAAAGGCAGTGAGGTCTGCCGCCTCACTGCCGGTTATAGCTTCTCTGTTACAGTTTTGCTGACCTGCTCCTTCTTCCTAGTCCCTGTCCTGTGGATACTCCATTTCATTCCCTGTGTATGACCCCCTGCTTGGATTATTGGACTCGGCCTGTTTTGCTCGTGACCCTGACCTTTCTTGCCTGTACCTTGGACCTTGGTACCATGCCTGTGACCCCTGACCTCGGCTTGTTTGTTGGATACGCTGTCTGCTGCCGGCCCTCGACTGGACTTCACTCTGCTTTCCTGGGTTCTCCCCAGTCGGTACACATTTCACGACCCTCTGTTAGTCTGCAGCCAAGTCTGTCCCCACCACTAGGGGCAACAGCGAACACCAGACTTTCGGAGCAGACTCCGGGTTTTGCTGTACTGGTTAGAGGGGTTCCTAACACATGCTGTTGGAGAATGTTGGTAAAGTCCAGAAATTTTACAAGCCACAAACAGCATCTCCTGCACGTCCCTGTAATCATCTTAATCGGCAGCAACAAATTATATAGCACCAGTATTTGTGCTGCGCTGTACAGTGCAGATGAGTATGAGAAGAAACCATTATAAGTTGTGTTAGTTATGTAGATAGTTACAAGATATAGTTATAAGTTATGTTAGTTATGTAGATATAAGATATAGTTATAAGTTATGTTAGTTATGTAGATAGTTATTGTGAAAAGTAGATTGACATATTGATTGGTGATTCTATATAGCCAAATATACTCCATTTTGTATGTTTAGTTTAAAAGATACATATTTACAGAATATATTTTAAGCATAAAATGTAACAGCTTTTTGCAAAAGTAATACCTGACATTTACAAAAATGTCATGATGTTGATAACAAAGGAAGTACCTTTTTACACCTAGGACTTGCGGTTAAGCCATTTCTTAGAATTTAGCAGGGTAGATGGAGGTGTCTATCTACTCATGTAGCTTGCGGTTAGCGGGGGCTGATGTTTGTGACAATCTATGCATTATAGGCAGTTCGGTAATATAACAGCTAAAATATAAATGTAATTGTACTTTGTGGAATAAACCAGAACTCTTCTTGATTACGCCTGGCTAAGATGTATTCAATTTGAGTTCCCCAGCTAGCTGTCCATTCATAAGTTACAATATTCGTTACTGAGTATCAAGGACAGGCTATTGACGAGGTCCTCACTTAAAAGGATCAAGGGTGGGGATTACACCTCTAACATTTCTTGGTGCCGAAACCCGGGAGGCCAAGTGATTGGATCGAAGAACAAGGACGGTTCTGACTGGGAATATCAACGACGTCTATAACCGCGGTAAGTAACATATTGATTAGCGATATTCGCCATTTGTTACTTGACGTGTCTTGAGATTCCTGTCAGACAGTTAGTTTTTCTTTCAAATCCAAGCGCCTCTCTATAACCCTGCCTCCTTGTCTCAGTATAAGAGTAAAAGTGACTAAGAATATCTGTATTTACTGTTGTCATATATTATTGATGAATTGATAAGGAAAAACAATTGTTATTCAATAGTCAAATTGTATGGTCAACTATATTACAAAGATAATATATAAATGACTGAAACCTTTAATATCTTAGAGGATGCCTTTATAAATAAGGAAAATACATACAGTTGTAATTGTTGTGTAGGAAGTTTAAAATGGTTTGTACATGGTAGAACTGCCGCTTTATTTTATTTTGTAACAAAATCAGTGAAAGAACCTTTTGGATTTAAAAAAACTGATCGTCATAGAAGGAGGGTTTGGGAAAAAAACAAAACTGCTATTTCAGGCATTTTGACAACTGGATATCACAGGTCAGTAAACCTCAGAGAAGGAAAAAGTCTCCATCAAATAATTAACGAACCAGAGCCAGACAGATTCTTTTGTCCCTATTCAATTCACTACAGGGAGTTAGTGGACCACCTGATTGACGCATGTAAAGCATAGCTAATATAACGTTCTGTGACAGTTATTTGGATTTATAACTAAAAATAATTAGAGGATAAAAATTGTTGTGACCCATTCTTCAATAATTAATACATAACAGAAGTGTTGATTGCCTATAACAAAACTCTTTTTAAAGGAATAGGGAAAGTATTAATAAGTTGAGAAAGGATAGAATGGAAGCCTCTAACGGCAAGGGTGGACGCACCCTTGTCGAAATAGTCAAGGAAAAGGTTGGTCCACATGCAATGAAGGGAATAGGAAAGATACTTAAAAGACGAGGATTTCCCCCAGAAGGAGAATTTAATTCTACAAAGTGGAAAGACTTTAGAAAATGTAACTTTGACTGGTTAAAGAAAAAATAAAGGAGATTTAGTTCACATTTGGGCAATGGCTAGTGAGAAGTGGGAAGAGGAGCTTAGAAAGAAAATATAGGACGAAGAGGCAAACCAAATGACTGTCTGTCTAGCCACGTCCTCAATCACTAATGATTATAGACCCCCTCCGTATCAAGAGGCGGTTACTGTTGACCAGCCAAATGACCCACCAGCTGTGCCTCCGTTACCCAGATATCCAATCATAATGGCATGTCCAAAATGCACAAGTCAAACTGACCAAGAAGGAAAATGCCCCGCATGCCCTATAAACCCCCCACGTATGTTAACCAGACTAGAAGATTATAACCCAAAAGGATTAAAGGAAGAAACAAGGGCAGAAACCCGGAGAAAAGGCAACCCCACAGATATAACAACAGCGGGAATGCAAACCATGTTTTATGCACAAGATAATACAGGCACCCTTCAAATGTATCCAGTACGTACATTCACTTATGCCAACCCCCGCGGAGGGCAATTGGTGGATGCGAACGACCCAGGGGTATTTCATCCCCAATTCCTGACAAGAGAACAACACACACCCTTTTCAGTTATGGAAGTCAATGCAATCTTGAAAGACTGTCCAGACCCCTACAAATCCCCTGGCCAGTTCGGGACTTATATGCAAACTATGTGTACCTTACATGCTGCTACTTGGCTAGATATGTCACAAATCTGTAAAAACAAACTTACACTGGGAGACCTGAGAGCCATTGAGAACATAGGAATACATGCTGTAACCGAGTATCATGGGTAAATTGTTGTGGTAAACGATAATGAAAAAAAGACAGAAAACAGTGGAGTCCAATTCGTTAACCGCCTACGCAGATGGTGTCATGAAAGAAATGAAAGACACCCTGAAGATGTGGATCCACAGGGAGACAGACCCTTTAGAGACTACTACTATAAGATAGTCACCCAGATACGTAACGAAGGGATGGACCCTGAAGCTGTGGTTGGACTACGAATGGTCAAGAAAACAGCACTAGAAGGCATGCGACCACTGATAAAACAAAAACTAATGATGAGTACTCCAGCTTACAAGACCACACCTGTGGATCAGTTGTGGAAATAGTGGAAGCCCTGGAAGATCAAGAAAAGGAAGAAAAGGAATAGAAAAGCAGCCAAACCTAAACAAGTGTATGTGGTGACCGAAACACAGAAAAAGTATACACCACGAGAAGAAACAAGGAGATTCGTAAGTCCAACCTCTGGACAGTGTTTTTGGTGCCAGAAAACTGGTCACATGAAGAGGGACTGTCATCAGTATAAAAAGTGGCAAGAGAAGAAAAAGAAGACCGCACAACCAACTGAACATAACGGTTCCGACTGAAGGTTGGGCGCCCCAGTAGAAGAAATATATACCTTCCCTCCACAACAAAATCAGAGTGAAGGATTCGTGAATATCACTTTACCAGGAGGGGAGGAAATTTCCTGTTTTCTCGATACCGGGGCAAGCCAATCAGTAATTCGAAAAGAAGAAATACCACCATGTCTCATGACCAACAAACCAGTAATAGCCAAAGGACTTACAGGGGAAGACGTTTCCCTGAGAAAAACAAAAAAGATCAATGTGCAAGTACAAGGACACCCACAACAAGTGCCAATTGAATTTCTGGTTTCACCTACTTGTCCGGTAAATCTTCTAGGATCAGATCTCCTGCAGAAGCCACAAGCAAGTATTTTGTACAGGGGTAACAAAGTGATATTTCAAACAGCATTACACCCCCAAGAGTATGACCAGGTGCAGGCAGCTATCAAGATCTTCCTCCTAGAAAAACCAGAGAGCAAGGAGACCTTTGAGTCTTGGGAACATTTGGGGATCCCGGATAAACTCTGGGTGAAGGGAAAGTATGATGTGGGAAGGATGAATGTCCAGCCAGCACAACTCACAGTCAAACCAAACACAGTACCAGTAATGACACGACAGTATTCATTGAGCAAGGAACAGACACAAGCGGTAGGGGTACAGGTGCATAATCTTGGAAAAAAGGGAATCGTTAGGAAATGTAAATCACCCTATAACAGTCCACTATTCCCAGTCCGGAAGAGACCCACACCTGACTCAGATGGGAGCCCAATATTCCGCATGGTTCATGACCTGAGGGAAATCAACAAAAGGTTGGTGGTCCCTACTCCAATTTTCCCGAATCCACATACCCTCCTAAATGGCATAGATCCCCGAGCAAAGTGGTTCTCAGTCATAGACTTAACCAATGCATTTTTCTCTGTACCAATCACAGAAGATTCTCAGTTGTTACTTGCATTTACCCATGATGAACAACAATACTGCTGGACAAGATTACCTCAGGGTGGGGCAACGTCCCCTTCAGAATTCACTGAAGCAATGTCAGGAATACTAAAAAAATGGGGACCCATCTACCCCCAAGATACACAACTACTGCAGTACGTAGATGACCTACTGATTGCCACCACTTCCAAACAGAAGTGTGAAGAAGAAACTATATCACTTCTCAAGTTTCTAGCAGAAGAAGATTGTAGGGTATCCCAAAGTAAACTACAATATGTCAAGGAAAAGGTCATCTTTTTGGGACATTGCATCTCACAAGGAACAAGACATCTTACAACGGAAAGAATAAGGGCAATACTAGAAGCCCCTTTCCCAAAGACTTTGAAAGAAAAAAGGGCATTTCTGGGCCTGACATCATACATGAGGGATTGGATACTGGGGGCATCAGCCCTAATGCAGCCCTTGTATGATGCTACCAAGAAAACGGCAGGTAATACCCCAGAAGAACTACAAGCACAACAGGAAGCAGTGGACAAAATTAAGGAAGCTGTGTGCTCAGCCCCAGCACTAGGACTACCGGATTATGACAAATCCTTCACACTCTTTTGCCATGAGAAAAAGGGACATGCCATGGGGGTACTTACACAAGAACACAGTAAAAAAACAAAGACCAGTTGCATATTGCTCCACAATATTAGATGGAGTTATGAAGGGTTCTCCATCCTGCATAAGGTCAGTTGCGGCTGCGGCAACATTGAAGGATAAATGCGCTGATGTAGTACTGGATCATGCATTGACAATCCAGGTACCCCATGCAGTAACTGAAATACTGCAGCAAGCATCTACAAGGCACCTCAGCACTGCCAGACTCACTAAGTATGAGGTAGCCTTATTATCTGCAAGCAACGTCACCATCAAGAGATGCACAGTACTGAACCCTGCCACTCTATTGCCAACAAAAGATGAAGATGAACCGGACGGTTCAAAAGGAGGGAAGTAAGGAAGTGAAAAAGGGGAACAACATGAAGCACCTCACAATTGTATATCAATGATGGAACAAGAAATAAAACCAGACTGGGAGATAGAAGAGAACCCAATAGCTAATCCAGATTTTTTTTTTCACGGATGGATCCAGCTATTATGAGAACGGGACTAAACATGCAGGCTATGCAGTGGTTTCCCCAATGGAAGTCATGGAAGCAGAACCTCTCCCAGCAGGAACTTCAGCGCAAGCAGCAGAACTAATGGCACTCATAAGAGCCCTAGAAATGCCTGAAGGACAGACAGTGAACATTTACACAGACTCCCGCTATGCATGGGGAGTGGCACATGACTATGCATCCATCTGGAAGCAAAGAAACTTCCTCACAGCAACAGGAAAACCCATAAAAAATGGAGAACTGATACAAAGACTGACAAGGGCACTACGCCTACCAAAACAGATGGCAGTGATAAAGACAAAAGCTCATACAAAAGAAGATACTGAAGAAGTGAGAGAAAATGCGTTTGCAGACGAACAAGCCAAGAAAGCAGCAGTAAGGCAAAAAAGGACGGGAATTTATGTCTAAAAAGAGAAAACGGAAATTGATGTGGAAATCCTCATAAAATTGCAAAAACAAGCAGAATCAGAACACAAGCTTTGGAAAAAGGAGGGAGCACAAGAATCTTGCATAGGTCTATGGAAGAAGGATGGCAAGTGGTGTTTACCAAAAGCACTGTATTCACCAATGCTTCAAGTAACCCATGGACCAGATCACAAGGGAAAAGAACAAATGACAAAGTTAGTTCAAGAATTCTAGATAGCACCAGGATTTTATGTGGCAGCCAAAGCATACACAGACCAATGCTGGATATGCACAGAAAATAATCCAGGAAGACGAACAAGGACCAACATGGGACATGTGCCCAACGCATATTTCCCTTTCCAAAGACTGCAAATAGACTATATCCACATGCCAAACTTACGAGTATGTGTTAACTTGTACGGACATACTCAGCCGGTGGCCGGAGAGTTGGGCAGTATCCAAGGCTAACGCACTCACCACAGCAAAGAAAATAACGTCAGAAATAGTCCACAGATATGTGGTACCGGAAGTCATGGAATCAGACAGGGGTAGCCACTTTACAGGAGAAGTAATGCAACATATCATGCAAGATTTAGGCATTTCACAAGCCTTACCGACCGCAAGCTAGTGGCAGGATAGAAAGGCTAAATGGCACTCTCAAGTTGAAAATTCAGAAGGCAATGCAAGAGACAGGGAAAACCTGGGTGGAGTGTTTAGCCCTAGCCCTGTTCGCTGTAAGAACCACACCTGGGAAAGAGACAGGGTATTCACCATATGAAATATTATTTGGGGAGAAACCCAAGACAGGTTGCTAACTCCCACAAGAATTGCAGCACAAACACGGCAGTATGACAGGATATGTTAAACTGCTTGCCGAACATTTAACTAAAATACATTCTCAAGTTTTGTCTTCTGATAATAGGATTACAGATGTTGAACCACACAGTCTAATGATCGGTGATTGGGTGTACATAAAGAGACACGTGAGAAGTACCCTGGAACCCAGATACGACGGGCTATTCCAGGTGTTACTGACTACCCCCACTTCGGTCAAGGTGTCCGGGAGAGACTCTTGGATACGATACATGCCTCACACTGCAAAAAGACCAAGATAATTATCCAAAGAGGAGAACCATAGATAATGGGAAGTAAAGTTTTGATAATCATTTCTTTCCTTATATTTAGGTCTCTAACACTGTATGCCCAAAGTAACAAATGTAGAGGAAAGATAGGGGTCGAGGAATGCATATGTGAACGTTGCATCCATAACGGATCCCAATGCACCCATAGTTGCAAAGATCATTACAATAGGCTTGGACACCACGGTTCCCCACTTGTAAGAGAGAATAGGTTGTCTCGAAGGGAGACTAAGCACCCTTGTGATGGACTTCTCCCGGTACTCAAGTGTATTTGTGAGTACTGGGGAGACCCCCCAGAAGAGAGATGTAAAGAGTGGTGTAGGTCACCCCACGAAAGAAATAATGTAATGATGGGATTACATAGCATGGTCTCTCAAGTGGTTAATGTTACAAATTGTTGGATATGTTCCCCTAACCCAGAGTCAGGGGGGGGAGGCCAATGGACATTTATTCCCATAACCCTAATAGAACTTGCGGTAAGCATAAAACCAAACCTGGGCACAAAGGTCAATTCTCTGAAACAGCTGTCTCTCCAGGAAGAGAGAAAATTTATAACAAATTCTCCAGAAATAGATGTCCAGTTGAGCGGCAGAAATATAGAATTCTGTTTTATGATCACAAATCACACCATTCTGAGGAGAATAACCATGACCAGAGTTAACATGACAACTGTCTTCAAGCCACAATACAGGGATTTGGGATATCTTCCATGCAGAAAAGCCCCAATAATCATAGGAAAGGTAGACCATTTCAATATCACACCAGGAGTCCCCTTACCCTATGACATAGAAAAAGACACTTGTCTCCGTCACGATATAGGAGCCTTGGTAACAACTGACATCCCAAGCTGGTTAAATACTACTTACCTTAATTGCAACATCACAGGGAGACCAACCCTTGTTCCCAACGACACTGTATGGGAAAGTAAAAAATTCATAAGTGAGATATGGGCTCATGTCCCTAGGCTATTACCAGATGATTTGTACTTCCTCTGCGGGAAAAAGGCTTATAAATGGTTCCCATATGGGGGAAGGGGCAACTGTACCATAGGAAGAATCGTGCCATCAGCCAGGGTGATCACTCATAAAAATATGAAGAAACTAGCAGAGATGGGACACCCTCATAGTAATCTAATAAGACATAAAAAATACATTTTATTATTATTAATTTTTATTTATAGGGCGCCACAAAACGAATTACAATACAAGGTGAGACAGCACAGTACAGTAAACAGTAAGCACAGTAACTCAGTAAGCTCAATGCACAGCTAGAGAGGGCGGGGAAAGGGGGAGGGAGGATCGGCAAACAACGGAGCCCAAGAAGGAGGGCGCGGAAGACAGGGAGACCCCCAGAGGGGACGGGGGGAGGAGGGTCCTCGAGGAGGAGGGCAAAGTAGCTGGAGAGCAGAGTTAGAAGTGGTAGAAACAGGAGGAGAGATGGCCCTGCTCAGAGGAGCGTACAATCTAAGGGAAGGGGTGGACAGACAAAGAGACGCAGGGGAGAGAGGGAGAATAGGGGGACAGGGGCGGGGAAAGGGAAAGAAGGAGGAGAGGCAGCAGAAAAGGTAGAGAGTTAAGTGGGAGACTGAAAGGCTTTAAGAAAAAGGTGGGGTTTTTAAAGCCCGTTTAAAACTGGACAGATTAGGGGAAGTTCTGATGGAGGGAGGGAGCTTGTTCCAGTGGAGGGGGGCAGCACGGGCGAAGTCTTGGATACGCGCGTGGGAGGAGGTAATAAGGGGGGAAGAGAGGCGACGATCAGAGGCAGATCGGAGAGGCCGGGATGGAGTGTGAATAGAGAGGAGGGTGGAGATGTAGGGCGCAGTGGAGTTGGCGAGGGCCTTGTATGTGAGTGTGAGGAGTTTAAAGAGGATTCTGAAGGGGAATGGGAGCCAGTGAAGGGCTAGGTAGAGGGGGGAGACAGAAGAGGAGCGGCGAGAAAGGAAAATAAGTCTAGCAGCAGCGTTAAGAGCAGATCGAAGAGGAGCAAGATGAGAGTGGGGGAGGCCAGTGAGGAGGAGGTTGCAGTAGTCTAGGCGGGAGATGATCAGAGAGTGGATGAGACATTTGGTGGCATCTTGGGAGAGGAAGGGCCGGATGCGAGCGATGTTACGCAGCTGGAAGCGGCAGGATTTAGCAAGAGAGAGGATGTGGGGGCAAAAGGAGAGAGAGGAGTCAAGGATGACACCAAGGCAGCGAAGTTGGGGGACAGGGGAGATAGAGGAGTTGTCGACAGTGATGGAGAGGTCAGAAGGGGATGAGGTATGAGAGGGAGGAAAAACTATGAGCTCAATTTTGGCGAGGTATTTGGCTCAGACATTGCGAGTATCCCCAAGGCCCCGCGCACACTCATAGAGCTCCAATGAGCAAATAGGTGTTGCATAAAAAAGGCATTTCAGCTGATCATAGATTTGTCAAAGCTGTTGGACAATATCACTGGGATTTATGATCAAACATTTACCTATTTGGCTAAGGAATTGCAAGAGGTAAAAAGGGAACAATTGCCACATAGGTTGGTCTTGGACTATTTGACAGCACAATCAGGGGGTTACTGTATGACCCTTTACACCCAGACCGGTAGAATGTGCTGCACATTCATAAATAATGAGGAAGACAATGTTGAGGAAGTAATCACAAATCACACTGCAGAAGTACAGGCCATTAAGACTAAGTTTGCTACAGAGCACAAAGAACTGCCGTGGTTCTATGGGGGAATAGATTGGTCATGGCTGAATCCCCTGAACTGGTTTAAGGGAATTGCTGGTTGGATAATGGGAATATTAGTATGGATCGCAAAAATTGCAGGATTGATTCTATTATGCTATATACTCACCAAAGTTTTTATGTGTTGTTTTACATGTACCACTAAAAGAGTTAAGAAACACCTGACAAATGGAGTAAATAAAGCTAATGAATATGAAAGAAATTATCCAGAACACGAATATGATGACATCAGAGCATTGGAAGACAGGGATGAAGAAATCTACTTGGAAAGAGAAAAATATGTTTAGAAATAATGTCAGGCAGGTGCACTATTCACTTTATTATGCGGGACGGTTATTACCCTCCGGTTGGTCTGTAACAGGACCCATGGGGACAGGACGCACTTATTCAGGGCATCGCCTGGTCTGATTAACATAGTGAACTAGTGTTTTAGTATATTTGTCTTTTAAGAATAAAAGTAGGGACTGTGAAAAGTAGATTGACATATTGATTAGTGATTCTATATAGCCAAATATACTCCATTTTGTATGCTTAGTTTAAAAGATACATTTTATGCTTAAAATATGTTCTGTAAATATGTAACAGCTTTTTGCAAAAGAAATACCTGACATTTACAAAAATGTCATGATGTTGATAACAAAGGAAGTACCTTTTTACACCTAGGACCTGCGGTTAAGCCATTTCTTGGAATTTAGCAGGGTAGATGGAGGTGTCTCTATCTACTCATATAGCTTGCGGTTAGCGGGGGCTGATGTTTGTGATAATCTATGCATTATAGGCAGTTCAGAAATATAACAGCTAAAATATAAATGTAATTGTACTTTGTGGAATAAACCAGAACTCTTCTTGATTACGCCTGGCTAAGATGTATTCAGTTTGATTTCCCCAGCTAGCTGTCAATTCATAAGTTACAATATTAGTTACTGAGCATCAAGAACAGGCTATTGACGAGGTCCTCACTTAAAAGGATCAAGGGTGGGGATTACACCTCTAACATTATAAGATATAGTTATAAGTTATGTTAGCTCACATCAGTCCATACCCCTTTGAGAGCTTACAGTCTAAAATCCCAACATAGACACACATACACAAATGCAGCCAGTTAACTGACTAGTATGTTATAGGACTGTGGAAGTACACCGCAAAGGCACCGTGCTGCAAGGTCTTGCATCGTCATGACTGAACTTACAAGGATATGCCTCAAGGAAAGTTGCAAAACTAGCACTCATACAGAAAGGCCTGACTCTTTCCTTGCCACTGCGTGTGTAATGGTATGTTGGCAATTTAATTTTTTTCTGCAGTTAACTTGCCTTGATTACAGGTGTTTTTTAATTTACCAAGGAAAATTGTGTTTTTTTTACATTTTGTTTTCCCTCACTTTAAAAACACTATGCACCTTAGTCTTTAACATAGGCTTTAGCAGTTGACGTACCGGCATTCCTATCATCATGACTGGTGCCAGCAGCTGTGAAGAGAGGAGGTGTTTGTTTCAGCTCTGACTTCCAGAAGCATGCAGGGTAGAGTTTTTTGCCTAACCCAGCCTTGATGGAGCCTCCTGAGGCAGCATTCCAGGAGAGTCCCCTGCCTACTGGGCCTGGCCCGGGCCTAGGCCCAGTTTCATCCAGGATCCATGATAATCAGCTTCCCAGGATGAGTGGTGCTACTGCAGGAAAGGCCCCGGCTTCAACATCTCCGTGTGACTAAACAACAGACCGTGATCAGGATAAAGCCTAAGTTAAAGCTCCTGGCTCGGTGCAGCCTGTGGAACAAAAGTAACCTGCAGCAAAGGTAACACCCTGTTTTCAACTTACCACATTAGAGGGAGAAAGTGGTTCAGGGAGTGGGCTGGATCCTGGGGTGGAAGCGCCTGTTTCATACAGTCAGGGTGGTCAGGAGGCTGAAGCCTTGGGGGATGCCCGGTCAGTGCCTGACTCCAGAGAGTATCTATCCTGGGGAGACAGAGTGGAAATAGAGAATCTGCAGGAAGAAGTGCAAAGGGCAGAGACCTCAGTTGCTAGGTTGCAACAGAGAATTGCTAAAAAGAAGCTAAAGAAAAATAAGTTGTTTACCCGTGACAAAGTGGAAATGCAGAGAGCTATTGATGAATTGGCGGATAACCTAAAGTATAAAGAATCTCACCTGGAGGAGTTGCATAAGAAATTGGCATATTACCAGCAACATGCCAGCAATCCGAGGGAAAGTAGTCAACTATTAACATCTGCTGATGCTTTTACTACCGATCCATCCCAAGGTATGATATAGCTGACTGTGGGTCCTGCATGTGAAGCTGTAAAATGTGTGGATCCTGTCTCTGTAAATACAACCTCACAATCTGCATCAGTCCCTCTGCCTGCCAATATCCCTGTGGCAGAGATGGAAAATATGGAAGGAGAAAATGCCCTTTATTCATCCATAAGGGCATTGGAAGAAGGCGTGACATTGCAGAGTGTGGTTGTGAGTGCAGTAGGGTCTGTAGTGGGCATTACAGTGTCTAAAGCAAAAGAGTCACCTGAAGTCCAAGATGGTGGTATGTCAGCGGCAGCTGAGAGCACTGAAGGGTCTGTAGTTGGCCCTGTTGTATCTCAGTCAGGGGTCACTCCTCTCCCTGGTGGTCCAGTGGTAAAATTCGAAACCCAAGATGGCGGCTTTGGTTCGAGTGCTGCGACCGGAAGTATGGCGCAGTCTGTAATGGACTCTGTTGCATCTGTGTCAGCAGCTAGCCTCGGTTGTGCAGCAGGAGGAGGCTCAGATTGATCTTGCAATGAGTGAGTCTCTTGGAGAACTAATGTCTGCAGCAGCCAGCGTTACCACAGGTGTAAATAAACTGAGTTCAGAGACTGAGGCACCAAGTGCCTTGGACACTGAGATAAGGGGTGAGAGACTTGCATTTGCTAGTTCACCTAGTGCTGGTTCTGTGTCTGTGCAATCAGTCTTTGGGCCTGTCAGTATTGGAAAATTACCCAGTGGGGCTCAGTGTGTAAAAGATATTGCAATTAGTGTGGCTGACTCTGTTTTGGCTCCTGCTATGTCTGTGGCTGCTGCTATGCCTAGGGGTAGGGGTGGGGGGGAAATCCCTGATCCTCCAGTTACTTCTTTAGAGCCTCAACCTGGGACTTCAGGTGCTGTGGGTAGGCCAGCCTTGTGTCATATTAACAGGGAAGCGGGTGATGACTCCACAGTCTGTATTAGGAGGAGTGCCACCAAAACGGCAAAATGTTATTCAATTAAAATGGATAAGTAAAGAGACCCCCCCCCTCCCTCTAGGCCTGATTTTCTTAATCAATTTTTTACACTGGGCTTTGTAGCTAGTGATCTGTTTGCTTGCATACACCCTGTAGGCTCCCCTGAGTATGACATTAGCTTTTCCACCTATGGGGGTCTTCAGGCATTCTGGAATATATGGGGTTCTGTTAAAGGGCAGAGTCCCTGGCTAAGATATAGAGCTTATGCAGTTACTAGACAAGAGCAGGTTAGGATACAATATTAGTCCGTAACGAGTCTTTGTCAGTGGCAGATCTGTCCTTTTGGGTTAAACGTTATGCAGACCTACTTTCACCCTTAAGTAAGGTGCCGGATCCAGAACACCACGTCTGGGGTGGGGCCTGGTCCACAACTGTACGGCTACGGCAGAGTGAGGGGCGTACTCTGCATCTTCCATCTGCAGCCTACATAGGTTGGGATAGGATCCAGTGTTTCTACCCCGGGCAGCCTCGTTTATGCCACCGGTATGGGTCTTTTCATCACATTAGCAATAATTGTATGTAATTGAAGTGTTCTTTGTGTCAGGGGCTAGAGCACACCGCAAGGGATTGTACTGCAAATAAGTGCAACCTTTGTGGCGAGGATGGCCACCCATATAGTAGATGCCCACTGGCAGAGCATAATAAAGTTTCTTCAATTGTGGTTCCCACTGTGACCCCCTCAGTAGTGAGCCCTATGGTTGAAGAGGGAATTGTCTTACAACAAAACATGGAGGGTACTCTGGAGCGTGTGAGGGAGGAGGCTGTGCGAGGCAGATCTCAGAATAAGGCACATGCAGCTCCTGATGAATGAGGAATGGACCCTAGTGGGCAAAAATAAAAGGAGAAAGCAGGTGTCCAGAAAATCAGGGGACATTGTGGTTGTAAATCGGTTTCTGGTTATTTTCAGTGAAGAGGAGGAAGAGGGAGAGGTGGTTAGGGACATAGAAGGTGATTTGAAACTTAGGCCTAAGCGTCAGAGGATGAAGGTGAAGAAGTTACCTAGGAACCCCCCTCAGTTACAGGTGGAGGAACTCCCTGTTGGTGTAGGTGTTGGGTTAGTGGTAGGAGGAGGCAAGGGGAAGGGTAGGGGGAAGAGGCAGCCAGATTACTTAGTGGTCCCTTCGACATCTAGGATGGATCCTGTTCTTGGAGTTGCTCCAGTTCCCTTGACCCTTAACACTATAATGCCAGGGGAAGTACCCACCCATGTAGAGGCTCCAGAGGTTTGTACTCATTCAGGCATTTCCTTGGGTACAATTGCTGTTCCTAAGCCCCTTAAGGGCTCTGCTGAAGAGGTAGTCATAACTAAATCCATCCCCCCGATAAGGAACAGTGTGATGGTGGGCCAGGTATGGTTGACCAAAAAGAGTGTTGGAGGGAGGACTCAGGTTTCAAAGCTTCCTTCAAAGGAGTCAAGGAAAGAGCTGGTCTCCTCTGTGGGACACAGCCAAAATAAGTAAAGTGGAACTAAGTGGGCCTACTTCTATAACCTAGAATGATGGCTCCCCAACCTATTATATATGCCAGCATTAATGTGGCATCTATAATGTCCGAACGAGCTCGCTACATGGCCTATAGTTTTTTCGACACGCTTGAGGTCGATTTTTTATTTTTGCAAGAGACTAGGGTAGGTCGACTGTCGGACCTCCACAAAGCCAAGCATGAGTGGAGACGGGGTCCCTCTTATTGGTCTATTTCGGCAGAGTCGTATGTTGGGGTGGCGGTATTTTTTACCGGCATGGTAACCATTCAGGGGGTTATAGAACTTGAAGTAGGTAGATGTATCATTCTGGATGTCACTCTGAAGGGGTGCGACCTTAGGTTAATTAACATCTATGCCAGTCCGCAATCTAAGTGGGACTAGAAGTGCCTTCTCAGAGAGATAAAGCCTTACCTTTTTACAGCCCGGCAAGTAGTATTTGGAGGTGATTTCAACACCATTATTAGGCCCAAAGACAGGGGAGGATCCAATTCTACACTGGGCTATGATTCCCTTTTTCTAGTTAGCATGGTTAGACAGGCAGGTCTGGTGGATGTGCACGTTCGCCATTCCCCAGACCTCACGGGTTTCACCTTTTTAGAGGTAGGGGTAGGTCTAGGGCAGACAGGTTTTTTGTTAAGGAGAGCTCTGCGACTTCGGCACCTGTGCTGAGACCTGTGCAGTTTTCCGATCACGTTTGTCTGTGTGTCAGCTTCAGAAACCCCTCAGAAAGGCAGGGGCCTGTGGCGTCTGAGCCCTGAGCTTCTAAAGGAGGGTGAGATTAGACAGTCCTTTAGGGACTTTTTTTGAAACCCAGGAATCACTTTTGGAGGCAGGTTGGAGTAGGTCAGAGTGGTGGGAGGTTTGCAAGAAGCGAACTCGGAGCTTCTTCCGCCGCCTCGTAAATCACAGAAACTTAGTAAAAATGAATACCTACTCAGCTTTGAGGCGGAAATTTGCTTTCCTGATCTCTGAAGAGGGAGATGGTGAGGAGATCTCCCGGGTGAAGGCTCGGTTGAAGGAGTGTCAGTATGATCAGTATGCTTCCTTAGTTTTGGAGAGGGATTATGGTCAATACCACTCGCCAGATCCCTACCAGATATGTAGGAACTCGATCAAAGCTAAGGAGGTGAGAGGACTGTGTGATGAGCGGGGTGTCTTTCAACAATCTCGGGAAGGCATTCTTGGCATTGTGAAAGTTAATATGGTAAAAAGTATATATTGATCAAACTTATAAAATGAAATTTGCTTTTCTTTGCTTTTCTGAATATAATACTGACACAAGCTTTTCTCTGTTTCTTTCTCATGTGAATATGCTGGGCTATATGTCAAACAATCCAGATATCAGAAAGGAATATCTGTTTTACAATACGCCCAGAGCTATCCTTGAAGATAAGCAGTTACAGGCCTTGACATCTTGAGCAGTGACTAAACAAAAAGATGTATAGACTCTTTTCTGCTGATATTATGTCCAATTTCACTGTGAATATGTAATAATTTCTAGATAATAAATGTGCCTGCGAGCACACTTTTCATGTATAAATAAAGCATTCTGACTATAGGGCAGTCAGAATTGATTCTCATTCAGCCCTGCAAAAGACTGAGTGTGTCTCTTTCCTATCGATCGATAACCCATTTGTTGCACAGGTACCAGAGCTGATAAGTTACACTATTGGGGTGTAACTCTCACAGTTTCAGTGGGGGCTCGTCCGCGATCTTCAATATATCCAGACCCTCTGGCACACGGGACCACCTTATCCCCAAGGACAGAGGACAAAATCCATATGGTGAGTAAAAAGCTTTATTTTTACTCTTAGAGTTCTGTCCTTGTGGAAGTGGGGTAGGTAACAAGTCCGGGGGTAACTCGTCTGGATTGACGAAGATCCCAAGCTCTGGACCAGAATAACCCCTTTAGAGGTTATATAAAGTAAAAATTGTGTTGAAATTGCATGTAAGAGTTACTTGATAAGAAATGTAAGAGTTACTTGATAAGAAATGTAAGAGTCATGTCAAATGAAAATTGAATGTACAGAAGGGATAATAGTACTCTGTTGTATACTTGCAATATTATTTATTGTCCTGTTGATTAAAATAGTTCTAAATATTAAGAGAGGACGTAGTGCCACTGACCTGTTATCTCCTTGGTAGAAAAAGCAGTTTAAAAACATACAGTTGTAAGACTCAAAAGCAGACGGTTCTGTAAAAAGACCATCCAGTCGCTCATTATGGGCAATAAAGGGTCTGGAACCGGGCATAAGGAAGAGTCTTACTGGGGTTACACTCCCCTGGAATATGCCAAAAGGAGAGGGGGTTCACCCCTCATAAAGGGCATGGATAAAGTTTTTAAAGCAGCAGGTTTTCCAGAAACAGGCACACTAAAGTTAGACAAGTGGCAAAAGTTGTTAAAACAACACCACAAAGAACTCAAGGTAAAAGGTTATTTAGAACAATGTGTAAAGTGGAAACAATTAGCAGAGGAAATTGAGAAATGGGAAATGGAGCTACCTGTTAATTGGGTGGACTTCGGTCAGCTAGAGGATGAAACAAGACGGAGGCGGCATGGTGCTGCATCAGCACCTCCAGCAATACGTACTCCTCCTCCTCCCATACTAACGCCCATGATGTATCCAGGGCCGGTGCAAGGTTGCTCGGCACCCTAGGCAAAGCTTAAGCTTGCCGCCTGCACTACCCCCCCCGCCGCCCTCATCCCCCCCGCCGCCCAAAAATTATTTTTTTTTTATTTCCCAGGACCTAACACACTTGACATTTCTAAAATAAAAATGATAACTCTCACCTCCTCCATTCTCTCCTGTCTGTCTGTAGCTTCCGTTCTCTCCCCTCTGTCTGCAGCCTCCCCTCTCTCCCCTCTGTCTGTAGACTCTGTTCTCTCCCCTCTGTCTGTCTGCAACCTCCGTTCTCTCCCCTTTGTCTGTAGACTGCGTTCTCTCCCCTCTGTCTGTAGACTCCGTTCTCACCCCTCTGTCTGTAGACTCCGTTCTCTCCCCTCTGTCTGCAGACTGCTCTTTCCTGTACTCACCTTAACTTCCTCACTTTTCTTCCTTTCTCTTCTTCGCGCCTTTCGTTTCTTCTGTCTTCTGTCTCTTATCGGCTCCTCTACACTGGCAGCGTTGTGACGTCACGACGCTGCCAGAAACCAGGCGCCAGGTGTATTTTAAAATGCGGTGCTGCTCTGTAGCAGCGCCGCATAATTGAGGGCAGGCGGCCGATCTGCCCTAGGCGATCACACCGCCAGCATTCATTTCTAAATTATTACTAGATCCCCCGCTTCAGTGCCGCCCTCCAGAGCCCGGTGCCCTAGGCAACTGCCTAACCTTGCCTAATGGGAGCGCCGGGCCTGGATGTATCCAGAGTTACAAGATATAAGCATACCATACTCCCCATCTTCATCCCCACCTACTCTTGTACGTGAGAGGAGGTCAGTTAAACCACCATCCAGATATGGTTTTCCAGACAAAGGCCCACCCCCATATCAAGGGGGGGGGGTACAAGTAACAATACCCTGGCTCTAATAACAGAACCACAGGGCAGGGTTTGTCAAGACTGTGGATGGTGTGTACCAATCAATGAATATGAATGCCCAGTTTGTGGTAGGAGGTTAGAATTTGACGATCCCCCATGTGTTCCTAAAACTAGGGAAGGATCAGTAAAAATACTTCCAGTTTCAACCCAGCAAACGATTACCCCAGGAGTAGGAGAGGCAGATCCCGTAATCAGAACAGCTACTCAACATAGACCTTGGTCCCCCCCTGAAATAAGAGATATAATGGAAAGATGTCCAGATCCCAGAAAAGCACCTAGACAGTGTGCAGCATATCTGGGAAGGATTAGACAGGTGTATGAGGCAAGCTGGAGTGACATGGAACACCTTAGTAGGCTCATTTTGGGCTCTAGTGCCACTGCAAATGTGCTTGCTATACAGGAAGATCCCGCAGTACCAATACCTGTAGATAAAAAAACTGAGCCTTCAGGAATGCTGTTTATCAATAGGTTGAATATCTGGGGGGACCAGCAGCAAGCCATGTTACCAGCAGGCACGCCTTTAAGGCAGGGTCCCCAACAGACTTGCCTAGAATGGTATGACATGTGTTTAAGTCATCATGAAGACTCAGGCTTTGGTACTACGATACCAAGAGAAATGATTTTGTTAAAAAATTGTTTCATGACCGGATTAAAACCACAACTAAGGGAAAAATTGTTACAAGCTCACCCTGAAGCAGGAAGTATGAACACAACAGCAATGCTGTAAGTGTTGAGAGCTATAGAGGATAGGGAAGAGGAAAAACGGAAGAAACAACCTACTACCATTTATGTAATGGAGTCTGAAACGACAAAGCCCAAAACCAGTTTTTTAAAACCAACATCTGGGCTGTGTTATTTTTGTAAAAACCCAGGTCACATTATGAGAAACTGTGCAAAATATCAGGATTGTTTAAAAAATCAAAATAAGTTTCCCCCGTCGCCTCCATTGGGATGGGCAGACAACAGGACAGAATAGGATTTTGGCATTCTGGTATCAAGGGGGGACGTTATAGACAGTCCAGGACCACAGAGTCAGGTACAAATTGTTATAAATGACACGTATTTGGCCAAATGTTTGCTTGATACCGGAGCAGGCCGTTCAGTTTTGCAATATAGTCCCCAAATAGAAAAACACCTATCCACAGTAAAAATTGTGTCCACAGGATTAACTGGCCAACCTGTGGAGCTCCGGGAAACGCACCCCTTACCAGTAGTTATAAAAGGCCATGAGCAACAGCCGATTCATGTTAAGTTTCTGGTATCCCCTTCATGTCCTGCCAATCTACTGGGGGCTGATATCCTGTCCAATTTACAGGCATCAATACACTATAAGGATGGACAGGTATTTTTTACAGAATAATGATCCTTTATTACAAAATGTGCAGGTATTGGCTGCCTTGCAACTACAGGATTGTAAGCCAAAAACGAACACGTCCATTAGAATCTCACTCGATTCAAATTTGCAACAATTGCCAGAGACCCTTTGATCTAAAGGTAAAACAGATGTAGGAAAATTAACAGTAGAAGCAGTGGTTCTACACTTGCGGGACGGAATTATACCATTTTCATGTTAACAGTATCCCCTTAGTCAGGAACAAAAAGCTGCTATAACTAAACAGGTACAGCAATATCTAGACGCAGGTGTATTACGGGAATGCTGTTCCCCATGGAACACGCCCCTTTTTCCCGTACAGAAGCGGGGTCTGCCAGGTGAACCAAAACAATATAGGATGGTGCATGATCTACGAGAGGTAAACAAAAGATTGATTATTGACACCCCTATAGTACCAAACCCTCCCACACTGCTAAATGAAATACCTCATATTGCCAGTTCCTTTACAGTAATAGACCTGGCTAACGCTTTCTTTTCAGTACCACTAGCAGCAGAAAGCCAACCAATAACAGCCTTTACTGTAGATGGTATACAATACTGCTGGACAAGATTGCCCCAGGGACGGGCCACATCACCTTCAGCCTTTTCTGAGGTATTACATACCGTTATGCAGCAATGGCAGCCATTGAATCAACAAACAAAAATGTTACAATATGTTGATGATTTACTTTTATGCGCCATTTCGAAGCAAGAATGTAAACAGGAAACAGTACATTTATTGCAGTTTTTATGTGATGTGGGATGTAAAGTCAGTAAGGAAAAACTACATGTTGCACAACCACAGGTGACATTTTTGGGGCATTGCATCTCCCAAGGTAAAAAACACCTAACTACAGACAGAATACAGGCGGTACAAAACACACCTATACCCACCACAGCTATACAAATGAGAGCATTATTGGGTTTAGTGGGATATTGCAGAGAATGGATTCCCAATATCTCCGCATTACTTGACCCTCTATATGATACTGTGAAGGGTAACACAAAGGGACCACTGAACCTTACAGATATACAAGTAGACGCCTTTCTACAAATGAGAAACACAATTGTTCAAGCCCCAGCACTGGGTCTTCCAAACTATGCCAAACCATTTACTCTTTTTTGTCATGAAAGAAAAGGTTTTGCTCATGGTGTGTTAACTCAAGAACATGGCATAAGGCAAAGGCACCTGGGTTACTACTCAGGAAAATTGGATCCAGTAATCAGGGGATCTGCCTCCTGTGTGCGAGCTGTAGCGGCTGCTGCTATGCTCAAAGATAAGGTCAGTGATATTGTATTGGATCATCCATTGACCTTACAGGTCCCACATGCAGTCACGGAAATACTGAATCAAGCAAAAACAAAACACTTGTCTACAGCACGATTAACTAAATACGAGGTAGCTTTACTAAGCCCCAGCAACCTCACCATACAAAGATGTGCTGTGTTAAATCCAGCTACTCTGTTACCACAGGTAGAAGATTTAACAGGGGGGGAATAGTGGTAATGGTGAGGACGACACTGACACACATTTTTTTCCCCCCACATGATTGTTTGGCTCTCATGGATTCTGAGCACCAGGGACTCCCTAATGTCTTTGAGGATCCCTTACCTAACGCAGACTTGATTCTATTTGTGGATGGCTCTAGGTCCTATCATGATGGCCAGCCCAAAACAGGATATGCTGTTACTACAGAACATACGGTGCTCATTAAGAAAGCCCTTAATCCTAGCCAATCTGCTCAAGAAGCAGAATTACAGGCTTTAATTGATGCATGCGTACTGGCCGAAAATCAAATAGCCAACATCTACACAGACTCCAGATATGCGTTTGGGGTAGCACATGATTTTGGTCCCATATGGCGCAGTTGAAATTTCCTGGGAGCCAATGGCAAGCCAATAAAACATGCAGGCCTCATAAAGACATTGTTTGATGCACTGGCTGCACCAAAGCAGGTCGCTATACTCAAAATAAAAGCACACACAAGAGAACAAACAGTTGAAGTTAAAGGTAATAGACTTGCAGATAAAGCTGCAAAAGAAGCTGCATTAATACCAGTCAGCATTAACTATGTCAATATCCAAGACCAGGGAAAACCAGTTGATTTGCAACTACTAAAGAAATTGCAAAAACAGGCCTCCCAAGCAGAACAGAAAGAGTGGTAGATTAGAGGAGCAAAAGTACAAAATGACATTTGGGCCACGTCAGAAAAATGTTGCTTACCTTGAGTATTGTACCCTATGATGGCAGCATTGGTACATGGCCCTACACATATTTCTAAAGATGGCATCACCAACTCAGTATTTAAACATTGGATTGCGCCAGGTTTTAGTGTGGTTGCCACAAAATATGTAAAGACATGTGTGATATGTGGAACAAATAACCCTGGCAACACTGTGCCAGTACCAGTCAAAGTTACACCAAAAGCCTGGTACCCATTTCAGAGATTGCAAATAGATTATATACAGTTACCAAAGTGTGGCACATATGAATATGTTTTGGTTTGTATTGACCTATTTTCGGGGTGGGTGGAGGCCTATCCAGTGGCCAAAGCAACAGCTAAAAATACGGCCAAGAAATTGCTAGCTGAAGTGGTATGTAGATATAGGGTTTCAGAGGTTATTGAGTCTGATTGAGGAACACATTGTACAGGAGACATAATGCAAGCTATTATGGCAGGAATGGGCATTACACTGGCCTTTCACACGCCATACCACCCCCAGAGTAGTGGAAAAGTGGAAAGAATGAATGGGACACTCAAGTTAAAAATTCAGAAAGCAATGAGGGAAACAGGTAAAACCTGGGTAGAGTGTCTACCCTTAGCCTCTACTCTGTAAGAGTGACCCCCAGCAAAAAGACTGAGCTAAGCCCTTATGAAATATTGTTTGGAGGACCTCCTAAAACAGGGTGCTACTTTCCACAACAGATGGAACAGAACTATGGGGATATGGTGACTTATATGGGAGAGTTACAAAGACAATTAACTAAAGTGCATGGTCTAGTGTTCTCTTCTATTCCAGATCCAGATAGCCTATCTGGTACCCATTCTTTGGAGCCAGGAGATTACGTCTTTATAAAAAGGCACGTCATAAGGGCGTTAGAACCCAGATTTGAGGGTCCATATCAAGTGCTTCTAACTACACCTACCTCAGTGAAATTGGAAGGAAGGGATTCCTGGATACACGCAAGCCACTGTAAGAAGGCTACTACACCGGATCCCAATCCTGACCACTAGCTGAGGTAATGTACAGGAATGACACCTGATATGTGCAAAATGCAACACAAAGCCTACACATGTGTTCTGTCACATGACTATAATACTGTCTGCCGCTCCAGGGCTATTGCAAGAAAATGTGACAGTTTGCACAGGTAAAGGTTACATACACCAAGAACTACCAGAAAACAATATGACTATATGCGAATGGAATATTACAGATCTCTCAAGCATAGGGAGAAATGTAACTGCAGATACATGTTTTAAAAGCTATTTGAGAGATGGCACTTGGGACATGGAAGACACAATACAAAATAAAACTGGAGCTCAGGAATTTGTCTGGCCATGTGACAAATTAAGTGTAAAAATAAAAGGTGTACAAAATTTTAGGAAATACACACACTCATATAATCTGGGCAGCAGAATTAAATAGTACTTTTGAGTTAAAAGGTACCAATGAAACTCAATGTTGTGAGCAGCCTTTTCTGAAATGGCTAGAAAGTTATGAGGCGAAGAATCAAATAGATCAGTGTGGAATTAGAACTGATACTATAAAGTATAACCAAACCAGTAATGCTACAAACTATCAAGATAAAGTGATAGTTTGTGCCAATAATACACAGATGCAAGATTCCACATTAGGGTTAAGGCTTAAATTTTATATTTTGCAATTACATCCTAAGGTGGTAACAAACACAATTGTAAGGGTCCCATCTACATGTCTAATGATGGGAATAAGAAAACAAAGAAAATAATAAGGTGGAACATTACTTTCCCGACAGATAGTCAGAAAAAGTGCAAGCGGTAGTGGTACGACACCTTTTTAGGAGCTACAGGGACAGGATTAGGCATAATGAATACAATAGACACTGAGGTCATAGACATGAAACTTAGCAAAACAGGAGCAGATCTCAGTAAAATAGGTTATATGCAAGCTGATTGGATGCCCACAGTCTTTAACCCTTTGACTAAAAACATACAGTGGGATAAAGAGTTTTTGCAGATATACAACAGAACCATACTCAATAGCTGAAGTACACAAGTAAACATTACGAAATATGTAAATTGGACCCAGTGTACGTTGCAATATTTGTATCAAAAGCAGCAGAAAGATACTGCACAAACAAAGCTTATGACTGGAAACATATTATTCTATAGAAAAATGTTTAATCTGACCAACCAAGAAAGGTTCAACTTAGATGGAAGGAAAATAAGATGTGAAGGAACCTTCTGTGTAGGGACTCTAGAAACATATACAATAAAAACAAAAGTTCAAGTATGTAAATTTATTGTTATGCCCATGATTTTGCAGGATGGTAACCTATGGACACCTGCATTCAAGGGACATTATATTGTTAACAAAAACAGGTCACATAATTTAGACATCTGTGATGACACGGACATGGTACCAGTATGCCCACAACAGACTGTTATCTTTGAACCATGTTTACTACAGCATTTGTATATGGACATAGCATCCGAAAGAAAAAGAATATGAGACATTAATAGAGGTGGCTCCTCAGATGGTTTGCCTCATCACATATGATGAAGCAATAACACAAACTTATGGACTAGCTTACCCGTTCTCAGGGTGCTTAATAAATGTAACACACTTACGATGGCAAGGAAAGTTGCTAATGTTCTATAAAGATAAAATGACACAGGTGGACAAAATGTTCATCTATAATGATTTAACATTACCTCAACTGACCTTAGATATAGGGATGATAGTGAGGGTAATTAATGAAACCGTGTTACTAAATGATCATCTTAAACAGGTAAATTATACCAATAATCATGCTAAAATGGTAACTATTATTAAAGGAAATGAGCTTAAAGGTATGGCTACCAAATTAATGGAGGATTTGGAAAAGCATTGGTGGGATGTATTTACAGGAGCGTCCCCCACAGTATCTGCTATGTTAAATATGCTGATACACCCAGTACTGATACTATGCATAATTATTACACTGCTTAGTTTATGGAACTGTTTTATTGCTTATAAAATGTTTTGCGCCCCCAGACCTTTTCAGCTATATTGATACCTTATCCTTACCTTCCTATTCAAACTATGCAGCACAAAAGGTGATTCCCTTTTTGTGAAATAAGTGACTAAGACACTTGCCGGGCGCACTGCATATTTTTATACCTAATCTACCCCTGATTTATATTACAAGCCCCCCCGGATGCCTCCTTTCGTCATACCTTAATAAGAGGAATGTATGTGGATTATAAGACTTTGACTGAATGTATCTTTACCAGCGTCTAGGGTCCAGAAGGGATTCCATTCATTGAAGTAGGCAAAGTGCAGGTGTAATCCACAGACATAAAAAGACAGGTAGCATTTTAAAAGTATGATAAAAAGGAGGATCTGTGAAAGTTAATATGATAAAAAGTATATATTGATCAAACTTATAAAATGAAAGTTGCTTTTCTTTGCTTTTCTGAATATAATACTGACACAAGCTTTTCTCTGTTTCTTTCTCATGTGAATATGCTGAGCTATATGTCAAACAATCCAGATATCAGAAAGGAATATCTGTTTTACAATACGCCCAGAGCCCGTGGTGAAAATAAAGGCGTTGAACTATCCTTGAAGATAAGCAGTTACAGGCCTTGACATCTTGAGCAGTGACTAAACAAAAAGATGTATAGACTCTTTTCTACTGATACTATGTCCAATTTCACTGTGAACATGCAATAATTTCTAGATAATAAATGTGCCTGCGAGCACACTTTTCATGTATAAATAAAGCATTCTAACTATAGGGCAGTCAGAATTGATTCTCATTCAGCCCTGCAAAAGACTGAGTGTGTCTCTTTCCTATCGATCGATAACCCATTTGTTGCACAGGTACCAGAGCTGATAAGTTACACTATTGGGGTGTAACTCTGACAGCATCATTGGCTCTTTCTACTCTGGCCTCCTCTCTGAGAAATCACTTGACAGAGGGAAGATGAAGCAATTTCTGAAGGAAACTCCTGGTGTCAATAACCTGCATGATGCGCTTGACAGCCTGGATGGTGATATAACGGTAGATGAGGTCAAGGCTGCCATAGACAGTCTGTCTATGAAGAAGTCCCCAGGACCAGATGGCCTGACATCTGAGTTTTATAAGACCTTTGTCAACATCTTGGCCCCTCGCCTTATGGAAGTGTTTAATGAGTGCCTAGGCGAGGGTTTACTCCCTCATTCCATGAGGACATCTGCCCTTATCGTATTGTCCAAGGGATCGGACCAATCCAAGATTGAGAACTGGTGCCCCATCGCTCTCCTTAATGTGGATCGCAAGATTCTGGCAAAAGTGCTGTTTAACAGGTTGATTCAGATTACAGACCTGGTACTTTCTCCTTCTCAGCATTGCACCGTGATGGGTCGTAGTACCTTTAGTGCTGTCCTTGGTGTCCGGGAGGCCGTTGAGCGGTGTCGTGCTGAGAAGTGGGGAAAATATTTGCTGACACTGGACCAGTCGAAGGCTTTTGATCGGGTCAATCATGAGTACCTCTGGTGTCTACTTGGCAGATATGGGCTTCCAGAGCGGGTGGTCAATTGGATTAGAGTGATCTACAGGCAAGCCGAAAGCTTCCCGCTTGTGAATCGTTGGGTAGGTCCTACTTTCTCGGTGAGTTCGGGAGTTAGACAGGGATGTCCCCTGAGCCCCCTCTTGTACGTGTATGCAATCGATCCCTTCATCAGGAGGGTGGAAGGCGACACAGTGAGAGGGGTGCAACCTAGCCCGGGGAAGCCGATGAAAGTGGTGGCTTACGCAGATGATGTCACGATTGTGATTTCTGATGTGAATGAAGCGAAAGACGTGACAGTTGATATCTGTACATATTCTGAGGCCTCAGGGTCCAGAATCAATCAGGATAAGTGTGAAGCTTTCTGGATGGGGGAGGAGGGTCAGCATTTTGACCTTCCGGACAGCCTTCCCCAGGCAAGCAAGGAGATTAAAATTCTTGATATCCGATTTGGTCCTGGTGATTATGCCAAGCGAAATTGGGAGATTAGGCTTGGAGCAGCTTCCGCTAAAGTGGTACACTGGAAAATATGGCATTTGTCTCTTAGGGAAAGGGTGGACTTGATCAAGACTTACCTGATTCCAGTCTTTTTGTATGTCAGCTATGTATGCCTTTTGTCAGAATCTTTATGGGCCAGTGTAAATGCAGTTTTCTTCCAGATGCTTTGGGGGAACAGGCTGAACCTTGTTAAGCGTAGCGTGACCTACAGATCGAGGGGGGAGGGCGGCCTGGGTATGATAAACCCAGTGCTCTTCTTTATGCTCACCTTTCTTAAATTACATCTGCACAGTCTCATCTTGGAGACTCCCCCTCGATGGGTGCATCCGTTCCTTAATTCCTGGGTAGAGGGAGGAGCGGTAAAGAGCTTTCGAGTTCCACATGGTTACCTCCCGTCCTACGTGATACTGGGTTTGAAGGTGACAAGGAAATGGCAACTGGAGGTGGGAGAGGTCAACAGCTCCTCTAGAAGGGAGTTGGAGAGGAGAGTCTTGCGGTCTCACTTCTGGGAGCCTCTGTCACTGAGGGAATGCCCGGGCAGTGTCTGCTCATATGGCATAGCTCTGATCTCTGATTAGAGGATACCACTGAAACTCAGGGACATTGCCTGGCTCTCCTTCCACGGGAGACTCTATGTTAGAGGAAACCTCAAGGTAAGGAATGCCGATGATCATGGCTGCCCACGGGAGGAGTGTCCAGGGGAGGAGGAGACAATGGATCATTTCTTGTAGAGGTGTTCTTTTAACATAGAGGTTTATGATGGGGTCTCGTGTGTCTTGGGCACCCCTAGTCTTTCGGGGCTTAGTTACCCTGAGTGGGTTTACGGGGTGCTCAAGAGGTTTAGGGCTTTTGATTTGGTCACTGTGTTTTTAGTTACATAAGTGGTTAGGTATTACACGTGGAATGCATGGTGTTTAGTGACAATCCGCAAGAAAGTTCTCCCTTGCAAAGAGGTGGTGGGAGATATTCTTCACGAGGTTTGGAAGATAAGGGATATGGAGAGGCAATGGATGGATGCTGTGAGCTGGGCCAGGCTTTGGTGTGGCTTGAAACCCCCTTAGTGGGTGGAGGAAATCTGGGGCCTCTCCATCTGTTGGCGTTCTATTTCTTCACCTCGCAGTAGATTTTGATTGGTTCCTTTTTTCAAGTAAGTGCTTGCATATGTCTAGTCATCCTATTTAGTTCCACTATGCTTGTTTTTAGTTTTGGTACAGTTAAAGTTTGTTTTAACATTAAAGTTGTGATTTATTATGGTGCATATAACCAGTTTACGTTAACCATGAAGGCCTATGGACTTTTCTATTTTTATGGACTTTATTTATTATGAGCATGTACTTTTTTATTGGGATATGGGAGGGGTTTCATTATTGTAAGATTGTTGAGATATGTATTTTGTTGCAAGTTTTTCTAAATAAAAAAAATCAGCAGCTGCTTGGTGCTCCTGGTCTGTTCTCAACTGATGTGAATCCATATCAATGGCACAGTACAATGTCACTACACTTTAAAGAACACTGCCAGGCCTATTAATAATACTATGGCACAATACAAAGTGAGTGGAGACTTTGAAAAATAAATTCAAGGCCGATTACTTCTGTTGAAGTACTGAACACTGACAACTATTTGCGGGTGAGCTATGGCACAGTCTTTTGGGCAAAAGTATATAAAAAAAATCATATTGTTACCTGTGAGGTGCTAAAAAAATGACTGGAAATGACTGGAAATTAGTGTTATTGAGGTTAATAATAATGTAGGTACAAAATAATAGCTAAATTATGTGATTTTCGCCCAAAAAGTGTCATTTTGTCAAAAACAAGCAAAACAAAACCAAAACCAAGTAATAATTATGTCTTCATCCAGCCCCAACATTAAAATAATAGTATTCCCATTTAATAAATAAACCTATTTCCCTCCCTGTAAACAGCCCCAGCAATAAATTAATAGTATTTACATTTCATAACTATACCTATTTCCCACCACCATCACTGCCATTAAATAATTCATAGTCACATTTAAAGAGACCTCATTCTCCCCAAACTCACCCCCACATTCAATAGCCCCAAACCACCCCATCTTAAATTAATAGTCCCTACTATTAAATTTCCCCACCATCACCCCACAAACAAAATAGCACCCATTAATTAGATACCACCTACCTCACACACACAACATTACCACAAGCCCCGTGCCATCACACACACTACATTGCCACAAGCCCCGTGCCATCACACACACACTACCACAAGCCCCCTGTGCCATCCCACACACACTGCCACAAGCCCAGTGTGCCATCACACACACACACACACACACACACACACACACACACACACTACCACAAGCCCCCTGTGCCATCACTCACACACTACCACAA